>NW_010147423.1:0-7755 GCF_000699245.1 Pterocles gutturalis | reverse complement strand
CTGTGATTCTGTGATTCTGTGATATTGCACTGGGCATGTTAATGAGATAGTAACTCAGGTTTTCAGGTTAGTATTTGCAGCACCAGTTTGACAGTGACATACTTTTAATTGAACCCTTTCTACTTAGTGTTTACCTACTCACATGAAGGAGAAACATGACTAGAAATTGTAAAATCTTCACATATAAATTATACTATGCAATTGGATCAAATTTCTTTGCTTGGTATATTCTTAGTTCTGGTGTTCCATTTAAAGTTTGTATTTAAATGACTTAGGACAGAAATGCAAAAAATTCAATTGCCAAAATTCTATATCAGGCTGAAATGGTCTATGCAAAATTCCTATTGCCTCAAATACAGGGTCTGTGTCCATATCTTGCACTACATATTTTTTATATCAGACCTTTTTATTTTTATACACATTTCTAAAAATTTCTCTGGTAAAGTGGTTTAATCCAGATGACATGGTGTTGTAGTTTAAACCTGGGTAAACCTGGCAGCACCTGTAAATATCAGCATGTTATCAACCACCTTCTCAGCACAAATCCAAAACATAGCCTCTTTCTAGCTCCTGTGGAGAAAGTTAACTCTGTCCCAGCAGAAACCAGGACAGGTGGACAAATGAACGTGTTATAAAGCAATAGCAAATATCTTGGTATCGTTTAGGCTTTTCAAAAGTCAGAAATAAAAGTCAGAGACTGAAAATGTAGAGCAAGACTGTTGCACAAAACCATAAGATTCTTTTGTAGTGGCACTAAGAAACTCAGTTTCAAAGATGCCAACCCTAATAAAACTGCATCCTTTTACTCTTGCTATAGTGTCAGTAATCCAGGCTGTAACCACTACATAATTATAAGCTGATTTGAACTCTTACTGAGTTGGAGCCCTTGAAAGGTCTACATTTTCAAAAGACAAAGAGATAAAGTTTCCATTATCCAGTCATGAAGTTTTGAGCTTTCAAAGTAAGAAAACAAGTCTTGAGCTCAAACGTAGTCTATAATTACAATCTGCACAAATATGTGCAGATAACAAAAAAAAACCAAACAACTGTTTTATGACTATGCAAGAGAACTTTAGATGCTAAGATTCTATTTTCATTTACATCATAATTTTCTTTCATGAGTTAACATATCTAGTATATTTATTTTTTTAATAGATACATATGACCTATAATTTCTTGACTCAAAGTATACTAAAATGAATGACAGTTTAAAATAAAAGGAGGCAATTCCTCACTTGACTCACTCATTAATTAGTATATTGGCTACATCAGCTGATAATTCTTATCAAGAGCTAGGTGAGATAGAAATTCCTTATTAAGGTGTGAATTTTAAAAAGTTGAAAGTTCATCTCATTCATAATGGAATTTTAGATTCCAGATCATTCATTGATTCAGAAAAATTGGGGTATGATTTCTGCTTTGAGTGGACTATAAATATAGTGAGAGAAAATCCTTTCATACTATTCTGAAAGTCCTGTCAAAATAATAAAGTTCAAAATGAGTGTCAAAAAAAGTACTCAAAACCAACAATTCTGTTTTCATTAAAAAAATGTCTGTAATACTTTTGAAAATATAGGGATGCAGTTGATGCTGTTATCCTTTCAGTTTGAAGCATTCTATGATGATGAATGATTAAAAAAAACCTATGGTTTCTGAGCAGCTTATGGCTTTACTGAAATTAAAAAAAAAATAATATATAATTCTAGCTTTGAATATTTTTTCTTTTCTTTATTGCTTTCATTTTAGATCCATTTGGCATATAGAATTGCTAGAACATTCTCCGGTGACCAACGAGTGATTAAGGAATCATTTTTTAGATACCATTATGAGAGAACTGGTTCTAAAAAGACCTCCTCTGAGAGTATCATGTAATAATGACAGAATTTACTGATAATTATAGATATTACTTAAACACTTTTGCAGTAAATTTATGTAGTAATATGCAGGAACTGATAATAACTGATATTTGGACAAGAGGATAAAATTAATATGAATCATTCTTTTGTAGGAAAAGGGCTCCTGTCAACAAAATAACCTTTGCATTTTTGTGAGAGGAGTATAATATAAAAAGAAATATATTTCTTAAAATTTTTAAACCAGAATCTGTTTTCCCTTAGTTCCCTGAAAGGTCAAAGTGATGTCAGACTTATTCCTAGAACATCAATTTTCTGCCATATGCAAATCAGCCCTGGCATTGCTTCCTTTGCTAGGGACCTACACTGGATTATTTAAGGAATGGGTCTATGTTTCATGAACTGAATTTTTTTTCCCCAGGCTCGTTTGTCTCCTTTCCACACCTACTCTATGTCTTCAAATGGCAGACAAAAAAAAAAAAAAAAAAAAAAATCTGATGTGCATTTTTTTGTGTTGATATCCATGCAAATGTAACCTATATAGTGGAATTTTACTTGGACTATCTTTTTTTCACAATTGTAGCTGGCACTGATTTCTACAGAAGTAAGCCATTAGATCAGCAGTTTCTGTGTTCCATCTATTCTACAGAGCCTGTTCAGAAACAAGAGGGGAGTCTTTGCATGGTTGTTAAAGACTTATCACAGGTATAAACTTCCATAGATATTCTTCATTTCTCATAACCAAGAACATCAAACACTTGAATATCACTCTCAGTGATTAGCTAAGAAAATGGCAGAACATATTCACTCAGATGTTACAATACAGCAGGCAGCTGAGAGGGCCCTCTACACTTTTCTCCCTCCTTGCTCTGGCTCTTGTGTGATCCTTTACTTAAATCAGCAACTCAGCATGCCGCAAAAATAGCGATGGCTGGATTGTTTTTCTGTTCAGTGAGGTGAATTAGCTCACTGAAAGTCCAACAAATACTGGGTCCAGAACAAGGGAGGTGGCAGGAATACATATCTGAAGGCAAGAAGAGGAGTCATCAAAGAGGGATCTGGTTGGGTAAGGCTTCTTCTGGCAGTGGTGAGCTGCCAAAGATTGTTGCAGCTGTGGTGGTATGTGATCTGGCCTTTACATGGAAATACAGTTTTCTGGCTTTAAGTAGTAGAACAGCAGTTGCAGTTCTGGATGCTGTTTCTGGTTCAAAGTCTTAGGTAGACTGTGATCTAGGAGATGGTCAGAGGTGCAAAGCATTGGTGATTCTCCACCTCATTTCTAGTTGACTAGATTAAAGGACTCTTTTCTTTCTTTTTTCAGTCAGCTTGCGAAGCTTCCATTTGCTTGAGAAGCTGTCAGATGCAATGTCTTTCTTCATTTTTATAGTCCTAGGATAAACACGATTCGTGCTCACTCTTTTCCCTTCCCATCATACATCTTTTAACAGACCCCTGAAATATTCAAGGTCTCCTACGACCTTCTATTTTTCTTATTTTTCACCTGTTTCTTTCATTCACTAAGATTTGCATTGTTAGAAATTTGCTCACCAGAAATCTTCTCTCCCCTGCTTCTGGACCATTGCCTTTTACATTCCTTAACCACAATTAATGGGAAGAGAACTTCTTGATTTTGGGCCACATTTTCTCTCTCTTTGGCTTTGTCTGTTTTGTTGCTTTCATGGTGGCAATCTCAACAGCTCACTTTCAACTGATTTTCTCCTTCCAATATAAAAGTCAAAACAGTAAACATTTTCACACATAGAATAAAATAAACTGTGGAATCTATCCTTTTTAAAGTATGTTTATATTTAGCAAAACAGTAAATCTTGAACAAATGCATTTTGCTTCACTTAGTGCTCATCTGTCAAGGAAGGGTCATACTACTGGATACCGTGAAAGATTTTTTTTTTCTTCACTCCCATTTCTTTGGTCTGTGTGTGCAATGCGTACATTGCATAAATATAATAACCTTGTATCTGAGATTATTAAGACTGCGACAAGCATATGAAATATTACCTAGTTGTCCACAAAGTCTTACCACAGTATTCAGTCTGTGAATTATGACTACCTAATACCAGACATTTGCACAATGGATTTAGAATTACACAGAGATTGCTCTTCTGTTCAGCAGCAACAATAACTGACGGAAACTGCTTTAGATGTGTTTGAAAACTGTTAAAAAGGAAATCCTCTTCATCCAAATCTTTTTCCTAAAATTGTGTCTTTGTGGATGGAAGGATATAGTACATGCAGACATAAAGCATCAAAAAACAAAAAGCTCTTTTTAAGATGTTGGATATATAAATTACTGTAAACAAATGTGCCAGCTGGGACTGCTGTTTGTAGTCTCAAATCTGGACCTTATATATCAAAGGTTCTCTGACTGTTCAGGACAACATTGTCTAAAAACTGTATGTTCCAAAGGCTACACTTCAGTGAGTTTGTCTGCACAGTGAAACAGATATGCTAAACAAGGTGCCCAAATCAGAAGCAAGAACAGTCTCAAGTGACTTTGAGTGTATCTAAGCAACAGCAGCCGTGCTCAGCACCTCAGCACTGAGAGAGTGGAACTAGCTTGGTGCTTTATTGTATTTCATAACTTCATGTAATTTGTTGTTCCAGCACATTTCTTAACTATTTCTTTGTACAACAATCTTCTGCTCTGTATGGAGTTTTTATCCAAATGAGATCCTGTATAAGAGTGTACCAAACCTCCCTACTAATGTTAGCAGGGAATGCAGTACGTACGGAAATTGACATCCCCCCTATTTTATTCAGCCAACCTGCTGCAACTGAGAAGGATTTCTTGAATTGCTCTAAGTACATATTCATCTATTAGTCTCTTAGTGGTGCTAGTCATAGGTGTAAAAACAATATGAGTTTTTACTGCAGCCTTTGGGATCCAGTAGTAGTAGATAACAACAAAATGCAAAATTCCCTGTATGAACAAAAGCTGTGGGTGCCCTTACTACTTCTGGGTCAGGAAGATATGAGGAGAGAAAAGAAGGAAAAGAGATAAAAATGGAGGCACTCTAAACCTTCAGATGGATATTATTGAAAAAAATAGGAAAGGTTAACTTTTAATGGAGAGGATCTAACGTATTTTTGGAACACAATCTGTGGCAGAATGTTCACTGGTAAATGGGAAGCCTTATAAATCAAATGAAATTCTGGTGACCCTGAAAAATTAAAATTAATAATATTGCCAAGTATTGACAAAGTGTCTGGCAAAGCAGCAGGAAAAGAGCAAGAACAACTGTGATGTGTAATAGAGATTTTGTCCATAAGACATATCTCTGGTTTGTGTATATGGTATTTGTAGATACGATTTTCTTACTTAGTCAACGGAATCTGTATCACATTAAACAGAAATATTAGCAATGAATTATTGTGAGGAAGAAACTGAAAAGACATAGAATTTTATTATGCACAATTTTTTTCTGTTAATTTATTTTATTAGTCACAAAAAATACTAAAGGATCACATAAATGATCCATATTCAGTTACTGACTCTTTGCTAGTCACTGGAATAAATTCCTGGTAAAACCAGCCTTAGTTAACAATTTCTCTATGTGGAAAGAGTCAGTTTTGAAGAGCCTAAGGAAGAAGAGTGAAGAACACCTCCTTTAATACCTAGTCATCAAAGTTAGATCTATTTTTTAACAATGATTCCTCACATTGCATTCCCTTAGCCCCAGTATAACGATATCTCTCCCTTTTTTCTCATTTACAGAATGAACATGAAAAGTGTACATAGTCCCACATAAAGAAACCAATTATACCACACTTTCTTAATGTGCTGGCTTCAGCAATGGAGAAAAGCAGAGAAATTCTGGACCGTTCCCTTCATGCTGGTCTTTGATTTCCACATCTGCTTTGCATTCCACCAAGACTGTTTGCATAACTGTGTAAAGTTGATCGCTAAAATGATCTGGATTAAAAGCAGTCCTAACGGATGGTAAGTTTATAGTGGAAATGCTGTAGCATCCACATAGCTCATAATTTAAGGGTTTACAGTTCATGCATAGTTTTCCTAAATCACTGCATCAATCTTCCACTCTGATTTTTCAAAGTATTCAGCTGGCCACTTCCTAACTGTGTATTAGAATATGGTGTTCTGGCTTCAGTGGAAGACCATCGTAGTGTAGAAGTCTTTCCCCCAAAAGCAGCAGTAGATAAGCTCAAAATTAGTAGGTTTAGCTTAAAAACTTTGTGCAAATAAACTTTCAAGCATTTTTTTTTTTTTAATCTTTTTCCACAACTACAAATCATCCTTCTCCCTGCAGAAGAAGAATGAGGTGGGTGGGTTTCATAGGGTTAAGGTGTAAGAATTTGTGTCCTCTGTTCCTTTTTCAAGGAGTTCCCACCAGCCTAACACCTATGAATTTTTATTATTTCTCTACCTTGCACACAGATGATCTACTGATTTGTGTGTAGCACCAAGAATGGAGTATACAAACTTTTTGTGCAAGTATTTGTGCCAATCCATTTCACAAGTCTAGCACTAAGGATAATGCTGGCCTTCTGGCTGCCCAGGAAAGTGTTCCTCAACCTTAACAATAGCAGGATAGCACACTGATGCAGTGCAGTGCATCTACCAGTGTGCCATGGCTCACAGGCTCGGAGTTCTGCTGAAATTCTTGAAAACTCTGCCTTACAGTCTTGTCTACTTGGGTGGATATGTGGCTCTAACAATTTGCACAAATATTTTGTTTTGTTCATTCAGTCTACATAAAGAAACTCATTATTACCCTCTTTTAAACTGAGAAATACAGTTATCTTGTTTACACAGCTGCCAAAGCTAATCCCCTACAGACCTTATTCTCCATTCCGTTGCAATGTACTCTGCTACAGTGTAGCTTCAGTCTATATCAAGTTCTAATGCTCCTTTTCAGGAGTTCTGGTTACATTTCTTCTTGTTCTTTTAAAAACAAAGATGGATACAGGATCTAAAGAGCATAGGAAATAATCAAGTAGTAAGAAGCTTTGGCTTTCTGTGTGTATTTGTGTGTGTGTGTGTGTGTGTGTGTGTAGTCACTCTTCTGAAATGCCTGAAAGGATGGTTTTTAATTTCTCATGAAATCAAGATGAACCGGAAATATAGAAAGGAGAGAGTTTTATAAGAAACATGAGAAGCGCTGAAAACAAAGTAAAATTCCAGGTATTTCAAATTTCAGCAAATATTGACACTGTTCATATTATAGCTAAATGAGTTTTCCCATCTAATGAAAAGATATTGTCAAGATTAGAACGGAAAACACCCACTTTGATTTTTCATACTTTATAATCCCTTGTCTGATAACAAATAAACACGACAGAGGTGGTGAAACTAAGTTCAGCAATGTTAAAGGAAGAATTTGTATTTGAAATTAATGAATGTGTGATCAAAATTTAAGTCCTTCATGGTGTTTAACTATCTTGACTTATTTTGATTTCAGGACGTCTACTATAATTAAACTAATTTTCTGATTTCAAAAGAGTGAAGCTCCATGGGAATTAAATTGATTTTGCCTTCTACTTTAAGGTATATCATTTATTTCAGCTGGTAACATCACTTTTGTAGCATTAATTGCATCTGACACATGAACACTGGCATACACCATTATTCTACCTCTGTGCTAAAGCATGAAAAAGCACAGTGATGTGCTTTGCTTTTGTGACTAAAACAGTGCTGGTAACACACCAGTGTTTCGGCTGATGGTGAACAGTGCTTGCACAGACTCTGGGCTTTATTTTTCTAACTCTGCAAACACACACCCCTACCCTTGCCCAGAGAGTGGGTGTGGGGCAGGACACTGCTGAGAAAGCTGACCCAAGCTGGCCAAAGGGATATTTCATGGTGTATAATGTCATGCTCAGCAACAAAACTGGGACAGAGGAAGAGAAAGAAAAAAGGCGGGGG
>NW_010147422.1:0-30696 GCF_000699245.1 Pterocles gutturalis | reverse complement strand
TTTATATATACATATAAATTTATTTATTATTTGATATTTCTCTGTAATTCAGAGGATTTTTGCTACTCTGGTTATCAACACAAACAGACAAAAGTCTCTATGTACAAAAATTCAAAGTTTGTAGGAAACTGGTCTGTAAATGATTGTCTCCAGCAGGAAACACCGAGGACCATCCTGGGTCTTGCTAAGCATCCGCAAGCTTAAATAAAACTAATAGTAAAATTTACTTTGTGCTTGGGGGGCATCATAACTTCTTGTCTTGAGATGAGTTTCATTAAAGGCACCTGTGCTCTGAGCAAGAGTTATCAAAACTAATTTTGTCTGTCGAGCAAACGCGGTAATACAGGAGATTGTCTTCAAAAAGTCGTCATTTTAACTAATACAAAAACTTAATTCAGGTTTACTAGAGATACTTTCCTTCCCACGACCCCCAAATGAAACTCTGTAGTTATAAAAATATCTGGGCACTGCTTTCACCTGCCTAAATTCTCCTTAGAGCTTTGTGCTTAATTTTTAATTTTCCATCTAGTATCTTTGGGTTCCTGGAAGCCTGTGGGTGACAAACAGCAGGGACAGGGCATGGGGTGTGGTTCGGCCACGCAGCTAAAGGTGGTGGTATCGCTGTAGGACGTGGAAGCATCCACTGGACGTGGAGAGCATCCCTTTCCATAGCCGAGGGATTCACAGTCCAGGTGTTGACTCACAAATCTTGGTTTTTGAAGGACACAGCTGGAGGTGAAACCTCATTTTGGAAGAAAAATTTACAGGATTTGGTGAAAAGTTTGACTTTTTTGATTTAATAGAATTTTAATTAGATCAGGGCTTTTTTAACAGGACTCATATCAAGGCATGCATTATCAATTTATTTATAGAAATCCTCACAGTGTCTATAAATGAGAAAGACAAGAGTGACGGCTTATTATTTGGAGGCTGGAGATCTGGAATCAGGAGTCACAATCTGGATCCTCGACTAAATCATTTGCGTTTGGGGTTGTGGCAAAAGAGAAGAACGATTCTCCTGCCTCGCGTTTAGGTCTGGCTGGAGGTTGGTGACAGTGCTGACGCTGGGGGCAGTTCCACCACCCCAGGAGCAAACTACGTGCTGCCAGCAGCGGTTTGTAGATTTATGAAAAGCTCACTCCCTCGTTTTCATCTCGGTATTCAGAAAGTTTATTTTAAGTGGCCAGTTCCTGGTCGTCGTCTTTCCACTTGGATCCAGGTCTTTCCTCTTTCTCTCAGCCATCTCTCCATCTGCATGTTTTAACTCCCCCAGCTGCCTCTCTCGTCTCTTGTGCCATTTTTTTTTCGGCTCTCTTGGCTTCTCTCGTCTCTTTGCCTGCTGTGTATTTTAACTCCCAGGGCCGCCTTCTCTGCTCTCCAAGTAATTCCATGTTACCTCCCACTGCCGAGCTCCGCGGCGCGCCATTCTTTCCCCATGTTTCATGCATTTCCTGCTGCTTGGACGCTCTGTTGAAGCAGCGAACATATAGAATCAATGTTTATTTTGAGACTGCATATGCCATGCGGGGAACACGGTGTCAGTTATTTTGTACAGATGTATTCTCATTGAAGTTTTATAAATAATATCTGTGTTGGCAACTTTAATGCAGAAAAATATTGGTTTCATATCGTCTGTGAGATGAAGACGACTCATCTATGGGATGTAGCTGACTTTGGAGCAAACAATGGAAAACTCGTTAGTACCTCCCTGTCACACCTGTGGGGACAATTGTATCTGCTGGATGAAGTGGGACTTCTAGTACCTCAGACCTTTCCCTTTATTCAGATGCTTCTGTGAATCCTTTTGTCTGATGGTCATGATGAGATCTGGGAAACGGGACAGGTTTCTCCTAGAAAGCTCCGGTTACACAGCCATCATCCAACACTGGACAGAGTAACAAGTTTTAAGCTGAAAAGGGGGAGATTGAGCTGAGATATTGGGAAGAAAGGTTTTCCTGTGTGGGGGGTGAGGCAGTGGCCCAGGGTGCCCAGAGAAGCTGTGGATGCCCCATCCCTGGAGGGGTTCAAGGCCAGGCTGGATGAGGCTTTGGGCAACCTGGGCTAGTGGGAGGTGTCCCTGCCAATGGCAGGGGGTGGCACTGGGTGGGCTTGCAGATCCCTTCCAACCCAAACCGTTCGGTGATTCTGTGACTTCTTCAGTAGTCTTTGTCCAACTCCCATCTCCTTGCACAGTTGAAGCCACGACTGGTCTGTGTGTAGCCCATCCAGGTCTGCGTGTAAGTGCAACCTCAGGTTCCCCTGTAGGCTGAGCTCTGTGGTGGGAGACCCTAAATCCAATGGCGCTTGGCTCATGTGGTCTGGACAAGTGGTGGACAAGCAGACCACAGCTCAGGCCACCAGCAGTGTCTGCGGTGGACACTTTGAGCTAGCAGCTGGCAGTGGAGATGGAAGAACGCAAGCTCCTCTTATCTTCTTATCCTAAAACATCTTCTCTGCCTCAAAGTGCAAGCTGAGGGTCTGAAGAGCAGCAGAAGGGCTGAGGATGGGCTCCAAGAGCTCACGATCATCAGGCTAGAGAAGAGGAGGCCCTAGAGCCAACTCTGCAGTTTATGGAGGGGAGATGAAGCTGGAACTGTTGGCAATGAGCAAGAGCTGAGAGAGAAGCGGGGATTGGAATAGTAGTGTCCATGAAAGAGGAGTATTTCTACTCTTTCTTCATCTCCACCCCATCCTCATCTTGTGGCAGAGATGCCACAGCATGTCAGCATCCTCACGCAGCGGTTGTCAGGGCTGTTTTCCTGTAAAGCTCACGCAACCAGGATGCCCCCAGGCTGGATCAATGTTACAGAGCTGCTGTGGCTTAGCCCAGTCAGTCTAACCATAAAAAATGGGTTCTCTTGATGGATAGCCATGGTTTTGTGGTGCTGGAAGGGTGTTCTCTTCAGTTTAAACCATGTTTTTGACCCCAGAAATGTGTGTGAGGCAGGAGGCCCTCCTGGACCTCGTGTTCATGACCTTTTCCTGGAGATCCTCTCCTTCTGGCGGTGTGTGCAGAACGTTTCCTACAGGTGCTCTTCCTCCTCTTCACTGCAAAGTCTCTCCATCCAGCAAACCCTCGCCATGTTTAAACTAAGCAGCTGCCAGCAAGGAGTAAACATCGAAACTGCTCCTTTAATGGTGTCAGTCAAGCACCAAAATCCCCCAACATCACTGTTTGCATCCGCTGTGTCCTCTGGAGGGGACACTGGGGCTGTAGCCAAGAGCAGGGGATGCTCCTCGGTGAGGACAGCGGTGGCCTGGCTGGATGGGACAGCAGCCAGAGCTACTGGTCGCTAGAAGATCTCAGCATTCCCCAAATGACCCAAAAAGAGTGAGAAAAGCTCCGAAACACCCTCTGCAGACAGCAGAGAGATGTGATGGGCTCTCTGAAGCACAGACGTGGGATGGTGCCACCTCTAAGAGGTTCTCAGAACTGGGATCTGGGGTAGGACAACCACCCCAGAGTTTGTTGGCCCATCAGAGGAGCCTGAGATGTCTCGGGATACCCAGAGCATCAGCCTCCAGCACTTTTCTTACCCCGCCAACATCCTCGGCGTCTCGCGATGTGTGTATTAGCTTTGAACCTGTTTATAGCAAACAACGCAGAAACCTCCCAGAATCTGTCAGCTGGGAGACTTGGGTTAACTCCTGTCATGTTGAGTTTAGCATCTGACACCTCGTCCTAGACGAATACAGCTCTGGTTCGCTGAACCCGATAACTCCTTTTTAGTACAGCGCCTGACTTCCATATGGAATAAATTACAGTACCTCCTGAGAAACGCCAGAGGCAGCTGCCAAATTATGCAAAATTTAAACCACTAATGAACAATGTGATGAAAGTTGAATGAAGGTGTATTTACAAGATCGACAACACACTGTCTCCGCGGAGCAGATGTACTGTCTGTACAAGTATGCGTGTGGCTGGGGATGTACCTACGTACACGCACACTCATGCATATGGAAATGGGAGCGGTGAGGTCTAACTGGTTTAGGTAGATCCCATACCAGTAAGTCCTGCCTAGGACCAGTAAACCAGAAGCTCCCCAGTGGGTTGTTGCCTTTTCTCTGTCTGCCAGGCAAATCTGATGAAATCAAATTGCAGAAGAGGCGTTAGGGGGCTTTGAAGAGGGGTAAAGAAGTAAATCTTTAAAAATAAAGAAAAAAAAAAAAAGAGAGGAGGAGGGAAGCATTGCAGAAATGCACATTCTTTGCCATCCGAAGGTTGATATATAAACATGGATCACTTATTCTGGAGACACAGACCACTGGTGACAAAAAGTTGGCTTCTAGAATTGGGGACAATAAAACGTGTGGATAATTGTCTTCCTGCAGATTTCCAACGTGAGAGCATCTCATGGCCCAAACTTTTCCACCCCGTGTTGTCTGCTCTGAGTGCTGAGGTTTAGTTCAGCAGATCCTGGCTAATCCCGGCCTCTGTACCTGGTGACAGGCTGTAAAACTGCTCCTAGGAGAATAGCTTCAAGTCCTTCTGTAGAGTTTCTGGTTGGGTGAGATGATATTTGCTCTTGCGACTATAGCAGGAGATGGCAATGGCAACACTGAGCTCTCAGGGGGATCTGAAGGTCCAGAGCTCCGCTTCCCCTGGGCAGAGCACAGAGGGGAGTGTCGTAAACTATTCCACTCTCCAACAAATAGATATGAATTTTATTTATTTTTCAACTACTATAATACTCAGCAATTAAACCCCTTTGGAAACATCTAATGATTCACTTCCGCTGGGGGGCTAATGGGTGAAAAGAGGGTTTTTGATTGCATTTGACAGTGAACAAAATGCAGTGAGCAATATTTAACTTAATCTTCTTCGGAGATCTGTGTTGAGAGCAAAGATCCTAGGGACAGAAGAAAAGTGGACCTCTTGACTAATTATGAGTCATTTATTCTGAACCACACAAATTTTAGAATCTGAATCCCAATTAAGGCATTACACTACATGTGTTAATTAGTCCCCTCTCCTTTTTAAATCAAGCCATAACTCTTCTTAATTAGGAGGTTAGCCGTTGTGATTTGAACTGGCCTGAGTTTGAAGCGCTCCTGGAAATCACACCTGGGGGCTGTACTGGGGATCATTTTAAATTGGTTGGGTTTTTACTGGGGTGATTATAAGGTCCCCAACAGGGCAGTAATTAAAGAGGGTGCAGCTTTCAAATTAAGGTGTCAGGGGTGGTATAAGCAGTGATGTCTTGGTTCTAAACTGTGCTCCAGGGAGGCTTGAAGGATGCTGGTCGGATGATTTTCTCAGTGAGGGCTCTCATGGATCACGACAGCTTAAGCAGGAGAATAAATCACTTCTAGCAGTTACCCCTCTGCATCCCGGGGACTAGTTATCACAGCTCATTGCTGGTAATTCTTTAACATTGCATTTGTTAAAGAGTGTGGAGCAAGGTAACCTGCTTTCCTGACTTGGACAAAACCCTTGGGTTCGATCATGCTCTGTGCAAAACAATGTAGCTAAATATTGGAGAACAGAAGCTTGGCTTTCACAGCGCAAATTGATAGGATCAACTCTGTCTTGATAGCTTATTAGCGAGGAGCTGAGATATTGGAGGAGTTAAGGCTCTGGATCTTGTTTTCCTTCCCCACTTCCCCCAAACCTTCTCAAGAAGACAGCTTTCAGCAAGCATCGCTAGCAAAGGGCGAAGAGTCTGAATGTTCAGACGCACCGACAACGTACAGCAGGGTAACAAGTTCCCACACATCAGCTGCTCCGTTAGAATTGTCAGGTGCGTGTTTGTAAGCCTGCAGTAAACGTGGAGTAGACGGGGGTTGAGGTAATCTGTTATCCCCAGGGAGGTGCGCCTGCAAAATCCCCGCGTGCCAAAGCAGGCTAGCGGCGTGCCCCGACGTGGGAAGGGTCGCTCGACTTGTTTTTGGTGGCTTCCTTGTGAATGGTGCACGTTGGATTAGAAATGCTTTTTGAAACCCCGGTGATGTTTAACAGTTAGTGTCATCTGGT
Source organism: Pterocles gutturalis (assembly GCF_000699245.1). Taxonomy (NCBI): domain Eukaryota; kingdom Metazoa; phylum Chordata; class Aves; order Pterocliformes; family Pteroclidae; genus Pterocles; species Pterocles gutturalis. Next base: position 24,722 of record NW_010147422.1, on the reverse strand, counting down.
TGCACTTCCTTGATCAAAAGAGAGCTCCTCATCCTAGTGGAAGAGCATCCACTAGCAGATCCGTGCCCATGTTGGATGGCAGGACACTGTGCATCGTTGGCATTCTCAAGATCAGGATGGGCAGAGGAGAGATGTGTGTTGGGACTAAGGCCATGGCTGATGACCCAGCAGCGAATCTCCTGACTCTTTACATTGCTAATATCCACTGAATACTCAAAAAACCCCTCACTATCAAGTTGCTGTCTTATATTCCCAGTTGTTTCAGATTGGTAGAAAAAAGTAGAATGACAGGTGTCATTTTGGTGTCAATAGCTCCAGAACAAACCCCTCAAGAATTAAATTTTTCGTCTTAACATTTGGAAACTGTCTGAGGTTCTCCATCCTGGAATATTCTTAAAACCCCACCTTCTACCAGCTAAATGGTGTCCCTGTTGTTGGGTGGTGATTGCACAGAAGGATCCCTTAATGGGTCATTATCAGAACCTGACCTTGGAGGTATCTTAAAGTGTTTGCTGTTAACAAGTCTTTAACTCATAAATATCCCCTGGGGACAGCAAGTGTTAAAGCATCCTTATCACCCAATCTGTGGATGCTTGATTTTTAACAGATTAAGGTATTGCCAAGTTTACTACTTTATTACCCCACTAACAAAGTAGTGTGCCTGTACCACTTCTGACAGAGCTGACAAAGTTCACAACATCCCTGGAGAACCCAATTTCCTTCTGCTCATTCAGCATAGTCTCCAAAGTCTTAACGAAGGTGACACCTGCGTGCAGCCAGGTCACCTCCTGTGCCCTTCACTCCAGCATCAGATGGTTTGATGTGGGGGAAGTGTGTGTGAGGTGATCCTCTTTTAATCTGGGAGAAGCGAGCACTTAGGTTGTCATGGGCTGTGTCACCTCAGCAGATGCAAAAGCAAAGTCTGCAGGACAAGATCTTCTAGTGGGAGGTGTCCCTGCCCATGGCAAGGGGTTGGAACTAGATGATCTTGAAGGTCCCTTCCAACCCAAACCTTTCTGTGATTCATTCTATGATTCTATGATTTTTTGTGGGTGAACTTGTTGATGACCTACTAAGAAAGAACCTAGACCAGTTAGGGACAGGGAGACCAGTGGGTCTGGGTTGAACATCAGTGTCTGTTTTGATGGTGGCATGCACTCACCTAGTCTATGAAATGGTCTAATGAAGCTTTTCCTTTCCAGAACGTCCCTCCTGAGGTCTCGTCCCCGGATGATTCTCCCAGTCCAAAGCCTCGTGTGCCTCGCTGCCTTTGGCCTGGCCCTCCCCTTGGCCATCAGTCTCTTCCCACAGATGTCCGAGGTCAGTACACGTCTAGTCACTCCGGTGGGATATCTCAGAGGGTTTACCAAGGCCATCGCTTGTTTTGCCTGATGGTCTCATTCCTATGGGGCTTCCTCCATTTGTGGATGAAGTCAGTTGCTGTCTTCTTCACTTGACCCAGTGCAGATTCTCTGGATGGGTAATGGTTACGTGCTAGATTCGTATCACACCGCTTTTCCATGCTTCTAACCAATGTTTGAATCATGGGGTGGGATGTACCTTCCAAGCAAACAGAGGAAGAACTGAACAGAAGAACCTTTGTTCCACCCAGCAAATACACCTTATATGGACACGAGGTGGCCACGTGTCATCCTCCTCCCTTCCATCACATCCGATGTTCTCCCACAGGGGTGTCTGCTCCAGGCCTTTCCCATGTGGAGGACATTTAGACTGTAAAATAATCAAAACACCAGGGAACAGGGGGACAAACAGGTTGGAATAAGTTTTTTTAAATGTATGAGGATGATGTTTTTTAAGCTGAAAGAGGGTTGAGTTTAGGTGAGATATTGGGAAGAAATGTTTTCCTGTGCGGGGGGTGAGGCAGTGGCCCAGGGTGCCCAGAGAAGCTGTGGATGCCTCATCCCTGGAGGGGTTCAAGGCCAGGCTGGATGAGGCTTTGGGCAACCTGGGCTAGTGGGAGGTGTCCCTGCCCAAGGCAGGGGGTGGCACTGGATGGTCTTGAAGGTCCCTTCCCACCCAAACCATCCTGTGATTCTCTGACTGTTCTACCTGCTTGATCGCCAGTCAGAGGAGTGTCTCAGCTGGCACGGTGGGTGTCTTGTCCCTCTTTAGTGATACCCAGGTTGGGTCTGGTCGGATCGTAATTCAAGGGATGTTGGTGTTTGTCACTGATGACTCCTGCTCTGAGACTCATCTGCGTTTGTCCTGTCTTGTCAAGGGACATGTGCTTGGTCAGAGCTGAGCTGCACCAGGGAGAACATGGTTCAGCTCAACTTCTCCTGTGACAGTGGTGTTTCCTTGGTGTTCACACAGTGAAAACAAGGCTTTGTCCGTTAAGCAAAGAGCCTGGGATCTATGGTTGATGGGGATGTACTTTCCCAGAGCTGCTTTGAGGGTTTCTGCCTTTTCCTCTCCTAGCCTGGCTCTGGGAAGACACAGCCTGGGGGTGAACAGAGGAAAAGTAGCCAAGGAATGGGCAGAATGGCTCATGAAATCACTCGTACATAGGTTAGTTTAAGAAGTTGCTAAGGTGTATTTTTTTTGTGAGTGATTAATTTTGACCATTCGATGTTTGGAGATTATAGATTTGCAGATTGTAAATTTGTACGTTTACAGGAAGAGTCACTGTCAGTCAAACAGAGTGAAGGACTTGGCTGAAGTTCTTTTTGTGTCAACTAGAAGAGTTGATCAGAAATTGGTACCACAGTCTCTACTGGTTAATTTTGGGCTTTTTTGTGGGTTTTGTTTGTTTGTTTGTTTTTTTGTTGTGTTGTTTTTTTTTTTTTTGTCCGGATGGGTTTATCCACAATTTCTAGCCAGGGAATCTTGTTGTACACTTGTCTGGTAGACTGAAAAACATTTTGAAAATTTTTTGTTGTCCTTCTAGCTGTTTACAGGCTGAGATAAAACTGTCCCTTAATCTTCTCTTTAAGAAACTGAATATATCTCAGTCTTGGAGTCTCGCTAAAAGACATGTTTTCTGAAGCTTTAATGATTCATATGGCTCTTCCTTAAACTTTTTCTAATTAGTCAACATCCTTTTTGGAGCACTTCCATAAGAACCAGACACAGTATTCCAGTAAGAAGTTGCACAAGTACCGGTTGCAGGAGCGATGAGATTTGCCTGCTTCTGCTGAAATTCATCCACCACAGAGCACGTTAGTCATTTTGGCATGAGCTCAACCTTAGCTCCTTGTCCATCCGTTTTTTTTTGCCATGATCTCAAGTTCTGCTCAGAGGTTTTCGTTAGGAAAGACTGAGGAGTATTTCCAAGTCTCACAGCCATTCAAGGTAGTACATGCCCAGAATATGTCCAAAGTTCCTGTTGGATGGAGACTTGGACATAGAGCATCCCTTCTGCTCCGATTTCCAAGGAAAGGGGCTTCCCACACCAGAAGGTAGCCATGGCCTCTCCTGGGAGGTCTCCCTTCAAGATAATCAGGGAAGCAAGACCACAGGAGGTGTCACCAACCTCATTTACCCCAAAGGTGACATTGCCACCGTTCTCCCAAAACGGTGCCCCAAGCCATAGCTACACTACTTGCGTCCAGAGGCAATTTTATGTTTGACCGTAGTACATTGTGTGTTGGCTTCTTTTCCACATATCTAGAAAAAACAAAGCTCACAAGGTCCTTTTGCCTTTTGTATTATAGCTTTATGGGTGACAGATCACTTATAATGTATAGTATCTGATATGGCAGCTTGAGAAGTTGCGTTGATGCTAGCAGCTGAAGGAAAATTAAGGTCTGGCTTCCTTCAAGGGATATTGAAATTGCAGACATCAGGCAATCCTGAAACCATACAGCATCACTTGAGAATGACCTTCTGAAAGCAGATGAAATGTTATCTGCAGTGTAAACATGAATCAGCGCTGATTAGTAGATCAAACAGAATGACGTGCTCTCTGCCCACACTTCGTGTCAACGAAGAGAAACCATTACAGCTGGTGGTACAGCTCATTACCTACCGGGGTCTCGGCTCCACTCAGCTGGAGTTAGCTCCGCACACACAGCTGGACCTCACATCTGGTGACACCAAGGAACCAGGTTCTCCGTAGCAGCCTGGTCCATCGGTCTCCCAGTTCTGTTTGCGGTCATTATAGATGTGGGTGAGTGCGTGTGTAAAGGGCGTTCCTGCTGCTCTGCAAGACCTCAGTGAGATCTCAGTGGTCAGGGACTGCGGGGATGCTCAGGTGAGCAGAGCCCACAAGAAGGACACTGAGGTGCTGGAGCAGGTCCAGAGAAGGGCAACGGAGCTGGGGAAGGGTCTGGAGCACAGGGCTGACGAGGAGCGGCTGAGGGAGCTGGGGGGTTCAGTCTGGAGAAGAGGAGGCTGAGAGGAGACCTCATCACTCTCTACAGCTGCCTGAAAGGAGGGTGCAGTGAGGTGGGTGCTGGGCTCTGCTCTAAAGGAACAAGTGATGGGACAAGAGGAAACGGCCTCAAGTTGTGCCAGGGGAGGTTTAAGCTGGAGATTACGAAAAATTTCTTCACTGAAAGAGTGACCAGGCATCGGAACAGGCTGCCCAGGGACGTGATGGAGTCACCATCCCTGGAGGGGTTCGAGAAATGTGTCGATGTGGTGCTTGGGGACATGGGTTAGTGGGTTGGGTGGTGCTGGGTTGACAGTTGGACTTGATGATCCTTGAGGTCTTTTCCAACCTTAATGATTCTCTGATTTATCTGAAACAATCACTCCAGAGCCATTTCTTCAGAGTCTTGGGTAGGAAATCTGAATTTCCTTGCAAAGAGCATTTCTGAGAACGTGTGACTTCTTGGTCACTCATCACTGATCCACGAATCTGTCAGATAACGAAGTTAATAGACTTGGAGGGTTTGAGCATTGGCCTCTGTCCATACGTGTGTGTCTATGTATGCGTGTATACACACGTGCAGGTGTGTACCTGCTTTTTCTGCTGACCGCAGTGAAGCAGCTATGAACATTACCACAACCGAGATGATGCTGTTGTAATGAGCACTACCCGGGGAGTAAATTATTAACAACAAGATGCAATAGGTGTGTTCTGTTCCAAAAATATGATTATGGTCTGAGAAACAACCCTTTCAGGAGTTGTAAATGAGCCAAATTCTGCCCTTAATCACACATTCACTGTCCTTTCTCTTTAGTCAGAGAGCAAATACAGAAGCTGGTGTGTTATTAAGCACTTGTTTTAGCACAGGAGCTTGACCGGCCGCCTTTGATCCACTCTTCTAAAGGGGCTTCAACTTACAATTAGTTTTCAAGCAGAACTAAAGCCTTGTAATAGAATTAATAAATGTGCTAGATAAATGCAGCTACCTTATCAGCTGGAGCTGCTTCAGAGTTGTATTTGTTTCAAAATAGCAGAAGAGAAATCAGAATTCAGCTCTGGTTGCAGATGGAACCACCAATATCAACTGAATGAAAATCCTGGAGCTGAACAACCTTCATGTGCTGGGAAGGATAATCACCCAGAGCTTCTCTTTGGTTGGTGTTTAGTCTAGCTGAGACCTCATACCTTCCTTGATTTTGTACAGATGGTATCCACTTTGATGTCTGCAACACTGCCCCAGAATCCCAGCTTGTTTCTGGATGGTTTTGAACATCACCTTATAAAAATAAAAACCTGAGTGTTAGCCATAAAGATGTGTCCTTGAGTCTAAGCATGCTTAAGACACTGAGAAATACACTTTTCATCCCAGTATAGTGTTAACTCCGGTACCTAAATGCATCAATATGCATTAAGTAATTCACTGCTGTTAAGTTTAGGAGAAACCATCTAGTGAATGCATTTAGCCCACAACCTCCAACTGCCTCCCATGCCCCCCGGGGAATCTCTTTTCTAGCTGCCTATCCTACAGCATCCCCACTGACAACTCCTACTCAGCTATGCACTGCCAATAGAAACAGCTGTGACAGCTCCAAACTGAAAATGGGACTTGTGCAAATGAAATTCAGTGTAGCAGCAAAAAGAAATAACCATGGGGTTGCTCCACTCCTTTGCCACCCTTTGGTCCCTGCTCATCCACATTGTTCCTTTTTTCAGCATCCAGGAGGATGCTGGTGAACTTCCAGGGTGCTGCAAATCATCCCATGGCCAGGGTGGTGGATCGTGCTGATAAAGAAGGATAAACCCAGGTGAGGAATGGAGCTGAAGCAAGAGCTGATGGCAGAGAAACCCTTCCACCAGCCAGAACACCAATGCTCTCACCATGAGTTGAGTTTACGGCGCCTTGCTTGCTGCTTGGGGTAAAACAAGCCGTCTTCCGGAAGGAGGCTGGTTTCAGCTGAAAGCCTTTTCTTCAAAATAATCTTCCTTTTGGATCTCCAGGACAAGGGGAATAAACAGCCTAAAATCCAAGGCTGAGCTATTGTTTTCCAATCTGTTTTAGCCTTCATCTTGTTGGCAGGCTGCTTTAGAAAAGCAAAAGGTTAATGAGCCAATGTGCAGTGGGATTATTGCAGTAAAGATGACAGTGAACCAGTAATTACTAATTAGATGCAGTTTAACAGGAGGAACAAGTGAAATCTCCTCTTCACCAACTGTCAATAATTAGCAGATTTGGTGAGGTTGAAATGTGTCCACAGTTAAAAGGCTGATTTTTTAATGAAATGGCACTTGACAAAAGAGCTGTATGGAGGTCACAGCCGTAGCCCTCGAGACGCTTCCCTATACCATACTTAGGAGGGAAATCAGATGCAAGACAGCAGGGGGTCCCCATGAAACCATTTCTCCCTTGGGATTACATTGCCGGAGGGGGAGGGGAGCAGGAGGGATTCTCTGCAGTAATTTTGTCCAACTTGGATGTGAAGCCAAGGAAAGGATTTGCCAGCTGCTGTGGGGGAAAAAAAAATGTTTGAGAAAGGAGAAGTTCTGTGGTATTTCTTTGCTTCTGGGTCTGAGGAATGGTTTCCTGGGAGTGTGGTAACCAGAGTGTGATGGCAAAAGTCTACCCTTGGGATGGAGGTTGGTCTTGGAAGGAACTCCTCTTCGAAAAGAGGTGGCACAAGGTCCTTGAGGACCAGCAGGAGGCTGGAAGCTCAGTGGTGTCTCCCAAAGACTGCAGAAGATTCAAGCTGTGCCCTGAGGCTTTGGTTTCGTAGTGACACAGAGGTGATGCTCCATTGTTGATGTCTGAAGCATTAAGAGGTTCAGTTGAGGTTCCTCTCCTTTGTGCTGATCCAGTTTCTCTTCTGGCAAAGTAGCTGTTGAGATAGGCAAGAGGATCTTTATTTTCCACATGGAGTCAGAATGGAGAGGTGATCTGTGTGAGCTTCTTTAACACTCGTGAAAATTTTTACTTGAGCAGAAACGCCCAGGATTTGTATGATATGGAGTGGTTGAATACTGATGTGGTTCAAGTAGGGCTGGAGAGAAAAGCTTCAGTGTTTGGAAATGTGTTGAGCCCTGGTCTAGCCTCCAGATGGAGGATGGTGCTTAGCAAGGTTTGTATCTGGCACTCTTCGGTAAGGATGGTCTCAAGCATATTAGAGGTTGGAGGACAAGGCTTTGAGCAACCTGGGCTAGTGGGAGGTGTCCCTGCCCAGGGCAGGGGGGTGGGACTAGACGATCTCTAAAGTCCCTTCCAACCCAAACCATTCCATGATTCTATGATTTCTGGATCAGGAGATTTTCCCTTTTTCGTGTGTTTTTTTTCTCCATGTCTTTCTCAAAATCAAAGCATTTCCCATGCCTACTCGCTGCCCAGTGGGTTGGGAGGTCTCAGTCATGTCTTCTGGGGGAAAATGTCCTTCTTTCCAAGAGGGAGAGGAAGGATCTGGTCTTCAGGGCCATCATCTCCTCCATCATTCTTAACAAGCCCCTAGGGAACGTTAGATTTACAACTGCTCAGCCTGTTTGCACCTCGTGGTGTAATTATTAGCCTCAATGACATCTCTCGTCTGGGGAAGGTCCTGAGTGAGGAGTGCTCTGATTGATTTGGAGCCTGTGTCTTTGTTCTCACGTTCCCTGTCCCAGAGGCTTTGATTTGTGACCCAGCTGGTTTTTTTTGAAGTCTGCTTGTGAGAGTGGTCCTTTGTTTCATGACCAGCGTTCCCGGGAATCAAAGGTGCTGAAAGCTTTCCAGGATGTGGCCCTAAAATCCTAACCTGGACCAGCACAGCTTGTTCTTGCTGGGAAACGCCAGCTTGAACCCAACTGTTATTTGTGGTCGTTCAAGGTGGGTGTGGGAGAAAGGACCCCTTTGTGCTGCCCAGGGGCTTCAGCGGCGGTGTCAGCCAGGATCTGGTTTCATGTTTATATCTCTGTCCCTGGGATACAGGTTCAAGTATGTAAACTATCTGTCCTGCAAGCACAGGCTCCTGCAGGTGTGTGGGTGCTGGTGGGCATAAAAAAACATTCCTGACACCATCTCTTTTGAGGAGTCTTCACCTCCTGATGGCTATAAGCCATTAGGAGTCAAAAGAAAAGAGCTGACATCCGACAACTCCGGATAAACAGCTAAACATTAACCCTTAAAGCGGCTCAAAAAAACATACTTAAAAGGCACTTTGTGGAAAGAAGCCATTTTTTTTTCCCCCCAGCCCTGTTAATTGCTCTCTTTCTTCAGGACACCTTTCAGCAGCACCTTTTTTTTTTGAGCGGTTCCTCTCGAAACACTTCCCCCGAGGATTCCTGCCCTGCTCACTGGGGAGATGGCTGTGCCCGTCTCCTTCTCCAGGTCCTTGCTTTTGCTGATTTCTTCTTGGCTTGAACACCAAGACCTTCCCTCTCTTTCTGCCAGCCCACCCTGCCAACTCAGTCCCTTTTCTTGGGTGCCATCAGCATTTTTTTTTTGGTGCAATGGGTTTATCCCCAGCTCTTCCCTGGCGGCTTCCTGGCATACCCCTCTCTTGCTGTTGGATATTTCCTCTTCTGCATCCTCCAAGAGAGCTGTTTGAGCTCATCTGAAGCAAGCAACCGTACCTCTGACTACTCCAAGTGAGACGTTATGAGCAAAGGAAGGCGGCCAGTTGTCCAGACTTGCCTGCTGTAGGCACGCTTGCTTACTGCCGAGAATGCCTTATTAATCACATTTCCCAAGCACGGGTCTATATAATTATCTGTAATTGCTTTTTAAATCATTTGGGTCTAGCAGCCTGTTTCTAGGGAGGCTGTCGGTCCTTCAAGAGAAGGAAATGCAATGAAGGCTTGGGGTCCTGAGGAACTTGCTTAGCTTCTTTAAAGCAACAAGAACAGCCTTAAATCCTGCAGTACTCACTGTCTTCTTCCTTCTTAATAGCCAAAGAATTGCAGGGTTTGACATTCTCACCAAATAGCAACAAATGCTCTCTTCCTCGACAGCACTGCTGGAAGGATTCTTACCCGAACGGACCTAATGGCTTGTTTTCATCAAAAGGGAAATTTGCTACATTCGTAATGTCCATATTCAAAGCAGGATTTTTTTCTTCCAGAAGAGGAGAGGAGAGCAGGCTCTAACTCTTTTTGTGAATGCCTGTCATTCCAGCTAGCACCAGTGACCCTGAACTCTGCAATTTTGGGGATTCTCAAGATCATCTTTTAGGTAGATTCAATGACTTTTCCACCCCATTGGTTGGCTTGAATGTTCCCCAACAAAGTCTACATCATAGACTGGGAGGCTTCTTCCTTGGGACCAGGAATCATAGAATCATGGAATCACAGGATGGTTTGGGGTTGGATCATCCGGTGCCACCCCCTGCCATGGGCAGGGACACCTCCCACTAGCCCAGGTTGCCCAAAGCCTCATCCAGCCTGGCCTTGAACCCCTCCAGGGATGGGGCATCCACAGCTTCTCTGGGCACCCTGGGCCACTGCCTCCCCCCCCGCACAGGAAAACATTTCTTCCCAAGATCTCAGCTCAATCTCCCCTCTTGCAGCTTCAACCCGTTCCCCCTCGTCCTGCCCCTGCCCCCCCTGACCCAGAGCCCCCCCATCTCTCCTGTAGCCCCCTTTCAGCACTGGGAGGTGCTGGAAGGTCTCCCCGGAGCCTTCTCTTCTCCAGGCTGCACACCCCCAACTCTCTCAGCCTGTCCTCGCATGGGAGCTGCTCCAGCCCTCGGACCATCTCTATGGCCTCCTCTGGCCCCACTCCAACAGGTCCAAGTCCTTCTCCAGAATAAAGGAGAAATTACACCTTTGCTCCTGAAAAGGCCTTTTGTGTGGTTCATCACTTTGCTGAAGACACATCATGCCCTAGTTGTAACTGCTCTCCATCACAACTTTGCTTCAATTCTTCATTCGGTCTTGTGCTTGAGCTTCTACATTTCTCTGGGTGGTGAGTTTGGGTTACTCGTGTCTTACCCCTTGGTCCCTCGCACAGCGTTGCAGAACAAGGTGCCACACTCACCGGGGACGCTGGCCAGCACCTCCTGGATAGCAGAAGCTGGGGGAAAGGAAGGAAAGCTCTTCACCTTCCTGGATTGCTAGAGAGAACTGGAAATGTCTCTTTTCTCTGGAAAACAGAAAGAAATAACTTTTTTTTTTTTCATCTTGCTTTTTGAAACCTTATGGTTTCGAAGCCTTTATATTTGTTTTGGGGTGTTTTTTCTTTTAATGCTTGAGGTTTCTGGTACTGTGGGCAACCCTCTTCTTTCCCAGAAGACTCAAACCCACAATTTTGCGATGACTTGGAGATGGTGTCATTCGAGGGCTTGACCTTTTAATCTGTTTTATAAAGCTGGAAGACCTGGGTCTGAGAGCCATGTGAGCCCAGCGCTGACCAAACCCAGCTCCTAGGAGTGGCTGTTCATCATCAATGGCAACTTGAGACACCAGAAGGGAACTGGGAGGGTTCCCATGAGGAACTGGAAGGTTAGAGCTGGTGCCTTACTGGTGGACTGGTTTGGGGCAGTGACCGAAGATGGGGGCCGGAGCAGAGGGGTGAAAGGCGTCTGTTGAACGGCTCTGCCGCAGGACAGGCAGGGACATGCCGAGTGGTTGGAGCTCCCGTCCAGCCTTAGGTGCCTGCTGTCAGATCTTATTATCCCACCTGCAGACGTCGTTATCGTCAGTCATTTCTCCAGCACCGGAAACAACCGTGCCGCTGGGCGAGGGGACCTCATTGCCCCAGGGGTGGTGTGATCTGCTCCAGCCTGGTTGGGCAGTCACCTAAAAAACGTTTTCCTTCTTCCCAGCTGATTGAAATGTTGTGTTGGGTTTTTTTTATATGCATATTATTTTTCTTTAGGGAAGCTGTAATACGCTAATTTGCAACTCCTGCAGCTGAAGTTAAAAGCAACCCTTGGTGAAGGTTCTGTCCCCTAGCTGACTCATAAATCCTGCAAACTCTCCCGCTCTGCTTCAGGGCAGAGGCGATTGCTCCCATCGAAGGTGAGGGCAGTAACGTCTTAAGCCTTGTAGCTGTCTCAAAAACAATCGCACGTCTCTATCCAAACATCTGTTGAGCACAAGGAAGATTCCTCCCCGTCTCAATACCTGATGGCACCCAAGGTGCTGCTGACACTTTGCATTTCGTGCTTTGCTAAAAGCAAGTGACGTTGTCAGGGGACGGTGCAGAGGTGTCAGCAGATGTGATAGAGTGAGAATAGCTCGTGGCACTAACACCCTCACTGACATACTTTATACCGAACGGATGGCACAGCGAGGTGTGCGTGGTGCCGCCTTCAGACCCTTTCCAACCTGGTCGGAGAAGAACCTCTGGTTACTGCCCCGTCCTACAGGAAAGTGGATGCTGGTGGTCAAAGCGTCCACGGCAAAAAACCAGAAACATCTCCAATGGATAACCCTCAAGAGCCAGCACAGCCAAATAGTCCAAGTTTAGTGTTTCAAATTAATTTCAAGCAGTGGTCCTTTTTAATGCCAGTTGTAGGTATCTCCAAGTGCAGCACTTAAATGCATCTTTGGTGTAAATGTGCTGACCACCGGTGCTGTCAGAGGCAATGCTTTTCTCTCTTACCCTTCAGCGTTAGCCTGACTCACTCTCTGCAGAGAAATTATATATCCCGAAAATCTTACTGTTCGGAAACAGGACGCTGAATTCAGAGCCATTGATGTGAAATCCCACCCCAGAACTACTGTACTGCCGGGATTTTGCTGCTTACCCACCTGCTAGACACACGGCAGTAGTTTCAGATTTGGAGTCAGACAAGAAACTTTACAAATTACCTGCCTGATAGTTCCTTACTTTATGTGCACGCTGGACTATACGTGAATCCACTTACACGGTGGTGGAAGGGTGGTAGAAGTCAAAGGCACTCCTGAGCTCGCTCATCCTTACCTGCCACTGGCTTCGTTTTACTTCCAGCCACGTGAGCAAGAGAGGAACCTCAATCCACGAGCGTGGCTGCTCTCCCAGCGTGGTGCATCGGTTGAGTTGTGTCCGTGGTTGTAGGCTCTGGACACTTGGGTGAGGCTGTGCCATGACTTCTTGATGTTTAGGGGGTGAGGTGGTGTTGGGTTGACGGTTGGACTTGATGATCCTTGAGGTCTTTTCCAGCCTTCATGATTCTGTGATTCTTTAGAAATATAAGCCAGGCTTAGTGGTTGTCTTGATGCAGGAGCATGTGACAAATTGTAATCTTTTTCCTAAATGGATGGGTCCAGAGCACCAGAGAGGTTTAATCTATTTACTTGTGCAACAGCTCCCAGCCCTCAGTGTCTTCTCCTCCCAAGGAGGGGCCGAATTTGGGCACGTTGTGATGAGGGATGGGTAGAGGGACACCCAACTGCTGGGATGTGAGCAGTGGTGGTGGCTGCCCAGGCGCTGGTTATGTTTTGTTGACACCTTAGCCAGCATCAAGGATAGAAACAGAGTCAAATAACTTGCTTCCGTGTTTTTGAGGAAAACATTTTGACTAGCTATGGTGGTTTTTCTTATGACAACTGAAGGTTTCTTTAAAAGAAAGGCTTGAGAGAAACAAAAAAATGAAGGGAACTGTACCAGTCAGCTCTTCAGTTCTATTTTTATTGTTAATTTGAAGGAAAACCTGACAAAATTCAGGTTTAGCTCAAAATAGTTTCCCCCCAGCTATGTGATTTGGGCAGGAATCTGAGTGTCAATTATTTATGAAGTTATTTGTTACCATGTGTGTTAGTCATGCGACCATCTCTCAAGCAGTGTGTCCAGTTTTGGGGTACACAGTTTGTTTTAGTTATCAGAAAAACTGGGAAATGATCAGAAAAGAGCTTTAACGGCAGTATTCCAAACAATGATCTGCCTTGGAGAGAATAAGCGTGAATTTTGTCTGTAAATTGTAACAAGGGTGATTTAATAATCTTTGAATACTTTAATGGGAAGAAAATTTCTGGCAGGGTAGAGCTTCTTAGTGCAGCAAATAGATAAATGCAAAGCTGGAAGTCTGAATTGAGAAAAATGCAAACCGTGGGGATAGTTTCATACTCTTTGAAGAGGGATACTGAGAGGTCTTGTAGCTCCACTGGTGCTTGGACTCCTTCACTGGAGGCTGGGTATCTTTTGAAAAACATCTTCTGTGATTTAGTCAGAAGGTTTTGGGGTGAGATGGGGCATTTCCTGGATTATCTCACCTGTCAGGTCACCTTTGGTTGGCTGTAGGTCCGTAGCATTTCCAAGAGACCCTCCTTAGCAAACACTCATTTCCTCATCTCATTCCTTAGCGGGTGGATCCATGGAGGGCGCTGTAATTTTTGATGCCTGGGAAAAGCTTTGAAAAGAGTTTATCTGGAGAGAAAAGAGGAAAAAAACTCACTGTCCTTAAATCATTCAGTATACATTTTCCAATTTTGGAAAGCTTTATAAAATTAAGCACGGGTTCAGATTTGTGATTTTGGCCCCATCAGCGTCCTTTCAGCTACTGTCAATTAAAAGGAGAAAAAAAGATCTCACATATCTGAAAGAAGAACATTTAGGCAGTCTTAACCGCAGGAACAACACCATAGAAGACTTGGTCAAGTTGGTTTTTGACCCTGAGTAAGCACATTAAATTAAATTTAATGAGGTTCTGCCTCTCAGCAGAGTTGCATTGGGTGACCGTGGGCTGAAGGGGAAAGGAAAGCTTGGTAGACCTCTGCAGAGGTGCTTCCACACCGTGGCTGCACCAACCTACAAGCAGAGGTCCCTGGTGACCGTGGTGTGGCTGATGAGCAGTAGTTCATCTATCCCAGGAAAAACATGATCTCTTTTCACCGGGGTTGGAGCAGAGTCTGTTAGTGGTGCTGGATGTCCAGCTGTGCACGGAGCCCACCATCGTGGTTCTTCATGGTGCTTCACGGTGTCATTTATGAACCGTAGTCCTTGGTGCACCTCACTGAGCTTCCCTAGGGCTCGGTTACCTTGGCGCTGCCTTCAGCTGTTGCCCTGATGTCTCATGGCCCAGGAGAAGCTGTGGATGCCCCATCCCTGGAGGGGTTCAAGGCCAGGCTGGATGAGGCTTTGGGCAACCTGGGCTAGTGGGAGGTGTCCCTGCCCATGGCAGGGGGTGGGACCGGATGGGCTTGAAGGTCCCTTCCAACCCAAACCATTCTGTGATTCTATGATTCTGTGAGATGACAGAGGGCTGCTGGAAGGTCCAGGAGAACCCTTCTGGGCTCCAAACTGGTGCCACCACCGAGCCAAAGCAGCAGGAGAAGACATGGTGACCAGCTTGATCTTCCCTTCCCCCTACCTCCCAGTGCAGCATCCATCAGTCCTCATGACCCTCCCCCCTACCAAAATTGGCTGCTTTCTTCCTTCTTCTCCCCACTCCCTCCCTTTTTTTTTTTTTTTTTTTTTTTTTTTTGGCTGAGCGATGAGCTGTATGCCAAATCCATCTGCTCCTGTCTCCCCTAGCTGCCTTCCATATCATTCCAGGATCCCTGGCAGCCAGCCTAGACCTATCTCTCTCCCCGCACTCTTCGGAGCACATTCCTTTTCTACACCTTTTCCCGAGCTGGGATAGAAATGAGTATCAACCCCAAACAAAAAGCATCTGCTTTCTGCCTGCTTCTGCTTTCACCGGACGCGCATGTACGCTACACCCGTGTCAGCAGCGAATGCAAAACACACACAACCCACCCCCTCCCCAACCTCGCCGCCCAGCATCCAACATGGGCTGACGAAACTTTGGGCGCCGGGAGCCTGC
The DNA here is from genome assembly GCF_000699245.1 of Pterocles gutturalis. Taxonomy (NCBI): domain Eukaryota; kingdom Metazoa; phylum Chordata; class Aves; order Pterocliformes; family Pteroclidae; genus Pterocles; species Pterocles gutturalis. The sequence continues at coordinate 9,683 of NW_010147422.1, read as the reverse complement.
CTCACACCCTCTCCCTCTCCGTCTCCGCAGCACCAGCTGTGACCACCGCACCATTTGTTCCTCCAGCCCACGCCAGCACTCGGAGCCAGTTCTTTATCACCCCAATTAGCCTTGTCTGTGCTGATGAGAGGAGAGAGAGGCTTCCACCGCAAGGCAGAGACGGGGGGAAAAGAGAGCTTGCGTGCGGTGGGCACGGCGAGAGGCGATTCCCTTTACGGCGGCTTTGTTCCCCGGGAGGGATAGATTTCATGGGGTCAGGAGCCACCGCTAAAAAACCAGCGCTGTCATCCTGCCTGCATCACCTGGGTGATGCTGGTTTATAAACAGTTGCTTGAATAGGGTCAGAGGACACCGTTTCTTGGTGGGTTTTTCCCTTTTTTCTTTATGCAGTTGGCTATTTGCTAGAGGGAAGAGGAGCATCCTCAGGCCAACGCCGGCTCCCAGGTGTTGTGATGGGCTGTGGCTATTTCTGGATGAGTTTGGAGATGCACCTTGGCCGTGTCCCCAGTGAGGATCTCTCTGCATCCATAGCAAAGCTTCCTGTAGCCTCGCAGGGGGTTGAAGCCATTCCCCCTTCTCCCACTGCCTCGTTATAGTGTCTTCCATGCTGGTGTCAGGATACCGAGTGGTCAATGCTGCCCTGATGCTCCTGCAACCATCAGCCTGGAAGCCTGGGTTTGTTTTTTGGTTTTGGTTTGGTTTTTTTTTTTTTTTCCTCCCAAACCAGCCCCTTGGTAGCGCTCTCTGGGAGTGGTGCTTTTACACCACTCAGGCTGTTGTGAGCTTGGGTCCCTCTTGGACTTCTCCTGGATTCCTTGCTGAAGGCTCTTTCCTGGCAGGCACCTCCATGCTGTCATCCCAGAGCCAGGAAGGGGATCCATCCTTTGCCTCAGCACATGTAGATCTGCCTCATCGAGAGGAAGAGGATGGACACAATTCAAACCCAGTCCCATAGTGGGCACTCAGTTTCAAAGGAGAGTCTTCCCATGTGGGGTGGGGCAGGTCCCATCAATGTGGTCCCATCAACGTGGTCCCAACAGGGTAGAACCTGCCCCTCAGAGCACCCTGCATGGCAGGTGTTCCCTGTTAGAGGGGTTCCCAGCATGGCCATGACCAAGAACGACCCTGCTGCAGGTCTTTTTAGAAGATGAGACACAAGAAACTTTACAAGTCTCCAGGTCTGTTTCACAATTCCATGTCTAGTAGAAGGTTGGCCAAGCAGGTCCAGCATGCTGGACAGCTAGAGTCTGCATCAAAATAGGTGAAATTACACTTTCCAACAAAAAACCCTGAGGTATTCAAAGACTGAACTGATACACAGTAAGATTGTGTCTTTTAATATCTGTAGCCCACCACTTGAATGCTTCTCCTTGCTCTTCTGCGTTTGATTTCCCAGTGAGAGGAGTAAGTTACTCCTGATGTGTTTCTGAACGGCTTTGCTGGTGCTGCTGTGAAGTACATCCCTCCTGTACTGGCCTCCTCGGTGCAGATGCACCCCTTGGAGCTCCTGCAGCTGAGGCTGTGTCTGCTTTATTAAAGGCAACCAGAAGGTGATCCGCAGAGGTTGCTCCAGTCATCCCCAGCAAATTTATTTCACACCTTCCCAGGCTTCAGAAAGGGGCTTAAGTAAGTAATGCAGAGCTCCAAACCAATGCCTGTGTTCTTTCTTCTTTTTCTTTTCTGTGCCTATCTTCTTTCAAGGTCTTCAAAGGAGTCCTTGACCACATGTCCATCTTGCGTTGGGCATTCGCTCCCTTGTGCTTCTGCTCCGACACCATCATCTGTCTCTGAACTATCACACCTCAACCCTCCCAAAGCCATCCCATCTAGCATCCTTGTGTACAGCCTTGCCACGTGTGAAGACCTCAGCCAGGCAGGGAAAGGAGGTCGTTTCCCTCCTGGACCCATGGGAAGGAAGCTAAAAGGACCTACAAAGAGTTATCTCATGTCTCCTTCCACCAAGACAAGCTCAATTCTGCTTAAACAATTCTTGATGGGTTTCATCTCATTTGTGCTGAAAACCTCCCTCTGCAGAGACACCACACCTTCCCCAAGCATTTGGTTGCAATACTTTGCTCCTTCCCACTAGGATACTCTTCCTGCTGTTCAGCTTGGATCCTACTCCATGCTTTTTGAATTGTGTCCCAAAAGAGCGTGAACAAAACATTGCTCCTTTCTTCTGTGCCGTAGCCTCTTGCACACGCAAATACCACCATGCCTTCCTTGAACTTCTCTCTTCTAGACTCAGCACATCCAAGTCCTTAATGTTTCCCCATAGGTCTTGCTTTCAGACCACTCATCTGGGGTCCACCGAGGTAGACGTGGCTTTCCTTGGAGCTCCCACCTCTCCAGTCCCCATTGGAGAAACCAGGATGGTGGTGGCTCTCCATTAGCTTTCTTAGGAGACATTCCAGTAGCAGGTTGGGTTTTGCTCAGTCTGAGCTGTCCCCTGTCCCCAAGCCCTGCCAACGCCAGCATGGACGGTCAGGGTTGGACCACCCAACTGCAGGTCATTTCAAAGCACTTCCCACCTGGATATTTTCATCCCAGTGGGTGAAACCACCCAACCCCGACGCCTCGGAGCTTTTCGTTCTGTCTCTGTCAGAAAAATAAGCAAACAATGGGAAGAAAAGCTGCGTCAGAGCCAGGCAGATCGGAGTTAATCCTCCCTCAAAATGGATCCCGTCAGTGGCGTGTACGTGAGAATCGCCTCTCCTGCACCTTTGCTGGGTCCTCTCCCCGGCACAATGCTTCACTTTGTGTTTCAGCACAGAAAGAAGTGGTGAAGTTGCTAATAATGGCACTAAAAGAAAATATGCTACATCTGTTATGGATAGCAGTACAAAATTAGCTGATCACACCTCTGACACCCAAGATGTCTTCACTTAAAATACTCGTTGGCTTACTTTACATAATTTGCTGATTATATTTAAAAGAAATACAATTTTGCAATTACTGTTCTTTCTGGTGTGCTATCTATGCATCATTTTCTTTTTATGTTTATATATTTCTCCTTCATTAGTGCAGTCTGAAGGGTGATTAGATCCCTTCAAACATTTTACAGAGGTTAAACGTTGATTAAGATTTAATTATTACTGTAAATAGCTTGGAATGACATATGGTGCAAAAACCTGACATATGTGCATTTGAATAAATGAAGTGCTATTTCCCATGATGCTTCAGTAGCTGTTTAACAGCTTTGCTGAAGGGTTATGTTGCACCTCATGTTAAGATTGCTTTGATGTTATATTTTGTTGGGTTTTTGCAGCTGAAAGCTAAGAACAGTTTTTCCAGTTTTTAAAAACATTGAATATTTTAAATACCTAAATTGTTTTGCACAAATTTTTGCTAATTTGTCTAACTAGGTTAAACATTTTCAAAAGCATTTTGATTTTAACGTGGGTTCCTAGCATTGTGTCAGCAACAGCATCAATTCAATGTATAGGATTTCAAAAAGTCTGGGCTTGCGAGGTGCCCTGTCCCGGTTGGGAGCGGGACCTTTGCTTGCCATGGGAACGGGGAGCACCATGGATCCCTCCCAGGGATGCAAAGGTTTGGAGTGATTTCAGAGCAAGAAAAAGGAAAAAAATCATAGAATCACAGGGTGGTTTGGGTTGGAAGGCACCTTTAAAGGTCATCTAGTTCAACTCCCCTGCTCTGAGCAAGGATATCTTCCACTAGCCCAGGTTGCCCAGAGCCCCATCCAGCCTGACCTTGAATGTTTCCAGGGATGGGGCGTCTTCCACCTCTCTGGGCAACCTGGGCCAGTGTCTCACCACCCTCATCATAAAAAATTTCTTCCTTATATCTAGTCTGAATGAACCCTCTTTTAGTTTAAAACCATTTCCTCTTATCCTATCGCTAAGTCAGGAAAGGGCTGGTGATTTCACAGAGACCGAGGAGGGGGTAGGTTGGTTTTGGCTGAGATCCATCCCTCCTGGAGGACGGAGAGCCCTGGTCCAGGAGCTGAACTGGATTCCTTCTAGCACCATGCAAGGGGACCTTGGCTGCAGGAAAAGCAAGGGATGTCTCCTGGAAAATGGTGGGTGGGATGCGTTAGATTCTCAGAGACACTCTGCAATTCCGTGAGTATTGCAAGGCAGCAAGCGTGCATCATGTTGTGGAATGTAAGTCAAGCCAAGCAGGGTTGTTTTAAGAGTTGAGCAGAGTAAAGCGAATTAAAATGACATGGAAAAGGCACGACTGACATTGTATTATTTACGTATTATACTTCTCCACATTAATTTATTGATCCGTTGAGCTCCTGCCGCAGCACAACAAGGCGATACCCAATTCTGATGTTGACTTCTCTTTGATTTTGCAGATTGAGACATCTCGGCTGGAGCCAGAAATCGCAATGGCCACCACCAGTAAGACTGTAGTCTACAACAAAGGATTGTAAGTGGAAGCGGACCAGCTCAGCCCAAGAAGATTTGGGGAGGGCAAGGGGGAAACTTGAGAACCCAACTGGGAAAAAGAAAACAACAAGAGAAAACAAATCATAGAGCTCAGCGATAGTAATGTCTTAACCACTCCTGGCGAACCGGGAGTAAATTAACACTTGCAGAGAACTGACACCTCACACCAGTCAAAAAAAGTTTAATATTAAAAGTTTTAAATTAGCAACGGGAGCAGCAACACTAAAATTACATTCAAACACTTTAGAGAACTAGGTAAAGAAGAATCTCAGAACTTCATAGCACTGCATGGAGGGATGTTTAACGGCGTGTTTACATGGTTATACCTAACTACACAAAAGTAGGCTTCACTGAGCAAATTTTGGTTTTAATGTGAATTAAGTCTCCACACTGATACTGCACAACAATAATGCCGTAGAGGTCAACGGGTGCATGAACGTGAAGCGCTTGGTAGGGTGTTTGATACGTGTCCTGTATCGATTTCATGATGATCCTGCCCCAATGATCATGCACAAAAGCAGCCTTCCATGGTTCAACGTGCAACGCTCTGTTAGCACAGCAAAGGTCGTATTCTGCACACCCTCCATCCCTCCCTCCTTCTTCTGCAGATGGTCCTGGGGCCGTCCTGCTATTCATTGCACTTGTAAGACTTCATGTCACGGGACCATACCACCGGGCACATCCACAAGGGCTTTTGCCCAGGGTTCAAGGTACTGGAAAGCCAACATGCCGCAACTGGAACAGGAAGGGATCTTACAGCAAAAAGGTGATTGATTTGCTCTTTTCCTTTGCACAAGGAAAGACAGGAAGGATGGGACTTGTCCCACCTGACGCAGACCCTCTAAAAGTAAGGTAGTTAATCTAAACTAGTTGTCTAAGCCACGCTTTGCTAAGCTGGATGTCTGAGGACATAATATGCTTTAACTTTTGGTCACCCCTGAAGTGGCCAGGCAGTTGGACTAGATGATCATTGTAGGTCCCTTCCAACTGGAACTCTTCTCCCTCTCTTTTCCTTCCACCTGTCACCCTCCCCCCTCTCCTCTCCTCTCCTTTCCTTTCCTTTCCTTTCCTTTCCTTTCCTTTCCTTTCCTTTCCTTTCCTTTCTTCTTCTCCTCTTCTCCTCTTCTCCTCTTCTCTTCTCTTCTCTTCTCTTCTCTTCTCTTCTCTTCTCTTCTCCCTTCTCCTTCTCCTTCCTCTTCCTCTCCTTCCTTTTCTTCTTCTTCTTCTTCTTCTTCTTCTTCCTCCTCCTCCTCTTCCTCTTCCTCCTCATCTTCCTCTTCCTCTTCCCCTTCTCTATTTTTACCAACATTTTCAGACAGCAAAGCCAACACTGCCCCAAGCCTTGTCCTGGTGCAGAGGAGGACCCGAAGCAGAAGCTGGTGGGCAGGACAGTTCATGGCTTCGTGAGACTGCAGCCTCGGAGGGGTGAACTGCTTTTTGGAGGCATCTGGCTGGCTGTCTGTCTCTTCAACTACTCTACTCGGGGTACTTCGGGACAAGTCCCTCCAGCACTGCACCGAATCCTGCCCTCACTTGGGTTTGGGGCCATAATTTAGCTTTCCAGTATCTTGTACCCAAGAGGTAACCCCGAGTGACTCCCTGAGGACCAGAGGAGTTCATGCAGGTCTTGAACATGGTCACCAGCAGAAAACCATGCCGACAGCGAGATTTGCCTCTGGGATCGCTGTAGGGATGGAGCCACGGTGATGAAGGATGCAGCCGAGTGCACAGGCTGTCATCCTTCAAATGCCAATTTGTTGGGTTTTTGGGGGAGGGTGGGGGGAGCAGGGGAAACCAAATCGCCACTGACGCAGAATGTATTCAAAGGATTTATCGCAATGCCTGAAATCGGGAGGCCTGAGCACCACCGCCTGCTCCTCCAGCCCTGGCTGCTCTCGCTCCCTGCTGGAGTCAGACCGGTAGGAACTGGAGTCACGCAACGGTCGGGCCGGCTCAGGACAACTGATTCTGTCCTTGTGCTGATGTAAATCAGAAAGAATTGCACAAAACAAATCATTTTGTGGATTTACACGCCAGCGTGCAGGGGAGGAGAGGCCGGCTCCGGGCTCTCCATAGCTGCTGTTGATGGGCCAGCTCCCAGTCCCTGCCACTGGTGGGTCCAGTTACACTCGTGGAGCTGTTCTGGATTTACACCAGGGTCAGGGGCAGCTGAATTGTGCTGATGTAAATCAGAAAGAATTGCACAAAACAAATCATTTTGTGGATTTACACGCCAGCGTGCAGGGGAGGAGAGGCCGGCTCCGGGCTCTCCATAGCTGCTGTTGATGGGCCAGCTCCCAGCCCCTGCCACTGGTGGGTCCAGTTACACTCGTGGAGCTGTTCTGGATTTACACCAGGGTCAGGGGCAGCTGAATTGGACCCGGTAAAGTTCCTTTAATGCACTAGATGAGATGAATGTACGCTCTGGAGGAAGCGAGGCCACCCCACCCGCTCCAGCTGGGATTTGGAGGGGTTGTAGGGTGGTGGCATCTGTCCTATGGACATTTTCATGGGCATCTGTCCTACGGGCAGCACAGCCCAGAATCAGGCAGCACAGCCCAGAATCGGGCCCCGTATTTTGCTGCAGGGGTGGGAAGAGGCCAGGAGCACTGTCGGATGCTGGGGGTAGCAGTACCCCCTTGCACACACATCCATGTGTGCGTGCAGCAGGGAAAAAGCTACTTTGAGCCTAAAATTTCAGTTTACGGCTCTGCTGAGCCCGCAGAAGTTGGGAGCCAAGCCGCATCGTGTTGCACGGAGGCACAACTTGCCTTCTTCCTCCTCCCGAATGGAAATGCGAGGCTGAGACAGAAACAGCCGCTTGTGTTGACAGGGAGAAGCCTCCTGGCTCCGGCGTCTGTCTGGGTGGATCATTTCCCCTTCCCCGGTGGGTTTTTGTCGCTGCCTGAAGCGTTCTGCTGCAGAGATTGTTCATCCCAGGCTTTTTTTGGGTTGTTTTGGAGAGGTGAGGCAAGGACGGAGATGGTGGTTTGGTTTTGCTTCATGCGAAATCAAAGATTTTGGTGGCTGTGAGCAGGAGGGATTTGCAGTGGAGGAGAGGAGTCAGGGCTTTTCTTGCTGGATTTCTTTAGGAGAGATCCGAGGAAAAGCACGGATTGAGCAAGTTTTGCCTCAGGAAGGAGCCAATTCCCAATTTTCTCAATGATGGGACATGCATGGATGCTTTCCCCACGCACACATCCCCTGCAGAGTTTCGGCCACGTGGGTCGTTAATTAGCAGGGGATGTTCGTTGTGTTAATCCAGCGATGCTCAATAAGAGCCGCGTCAGTTTGGAGGAGAATAGATTCAGGGTTTATTAATCACGAGGGCCTAATCCTGCTCGAGTGGGTGAGGACCAGCTTGGGGGATGTCAGAGGAACGGCACTGCGAGATGATGGCTCGGCTCGAAGGCAGCTGCGCAGTCGAACAAGTGACAATCAAACGGGCTAAATGAGTCTGGATTGATCGTCTTCCTGTACAAACCCCGTCAAACTTGTTTCGCTTGATGTGTCATGAAGATGGGTCTCAGTCAACTCAACAGAGTTTTGTGCTGAGAAATAAATAACATCCCGGGATCCTGAGTCAGGCGTTTGCCTAAGAGCCAATCGCAGCCTCTGGCAGGTTGGCGACAGCGTTTGCTCTTAAATTTTGTTCGAATACAACTCAAAATATTGTGTCCCTTGCCCAAAGCACTGGGAAGATGCTCCTGCTTGGAGGTGGGAAGGGAGAGCCACCACCCCCTGGGGCTCAGTGCCCTGTTCTCAGCCCTTCCTGAAGAAGCATCTGCAGGTCTTGCGTTGCGATGCCCAAGAGGTTGGAGACCCAAGGGCTTGACCCCACATCTCCCAAGCCCATGTGCATCCCCTTTCTCCAGGTCGGGATGGTGGGGACCCATCTCTGCTGCCCTGTCCCCAGGCTTGGTGACGAGCAGGACGAGGTGCACGGCTGAGGAGCACGTTTTGGTGGCCCCATGATCTCTTGGGGAAGACAAGACCACGGTGTCCCCACGCTGGGACGCTGAAGCCAACTGATGCGGTTGAGCTGTTGAGCCACCACCATCCCAACGCAGGAGATGTCGAGATGCAATTTTAATTTCAAAGCAGCAGGCACAAACCTGACCCATATGGAGCTTAAATGATGGTTTCGCTCGCAGGCAGCTCGAGGTTGGGCTCCCTTGTGCAGCGGTTCCAGCGCTGGCTCGGCACAGTTGCATCTACCCCTGGTGGGATCGCTGGTGAGCATCAAAATACCGCGTTCGACTCTTCCTAGAGAATTAGAAATGAAAAGTCTGGAGCTGGGAAAGCGGCAGCACATTAGGACTGTTTATTAGGATGGCAAATTGTTGCCAGAAAAGATTACACACAACAGCTAATGATAACATTATGCACATTCACTTAATAGCTAATTAATCTCTTTGACTTGCCTAATGTACAAAGAGGAGCCTTCGGTTTGCGAGAACAACCCGGCCATTTGCATTCCTGATTTCGTATAATTGGGGAAAGTGGAAGGAATGGGGGAGCGAAAAAAAAAAAACCCCACCACACACATCAAGTTGTTCACCTCGGCAGTTAATAATAATGAGATGATCATCTCCCGTACTATTTAATTAGAAATGTCGCAGTTAATTGATTTCTTGGATATGTTAATTAAGAAATAATGAGGACCAGGTTGCAGCAAAAAATGCCAGCAAGAAGTTTGGAGTCCCTCCTGGAAGATGTTCCCATTGGCTGCTCCTCAAGCTGGCCAGGGGACAACCAAGGGACAACCTCGAGGTTGTGTCACCCATGTCCCAAACCCACCCTTCAGCTTGGGGACAGCTCAGCTCCTTCCACTTTTCCTCGTTGCTCATTTTTCCGCTCCGGAGCCCAGCTTGCAGGCAGGTGCCAGGACCAGCTCCGCGCATCGCTGGGATGCAGGATGAGCCGCCTGACGCTGGTCCCTGCCACCCGGTGACAAGCGATGCTGGGACATCTCAGGGTTATACCGGAGGTGTCCCCCCCACTTCGATGGGCTCCTCTCGCAGGGCTGTGATGGAGATCCGGAGCCCTTCAGCTGGGAGGGGGGAGAATGGGGGCTGCAGATTTTAGGGTACAAAAAAACTCACCCCAGAAGCTGGCTTGACTCGGAGAGCGTTCCCAGTGTCGGGTGTGCAGGTGGTGGAGGGTTGGAGAGGTCTTGGTGGTGGTAGATACCCCCAGTCCTGGGGTGCTTTGGGAAACATCCACTTTTGGCTTTTTTTCCCTTTTTTTTTTATGGCTTCTTTT
>NW_010147421.1:0-1165 GCF_000699245.1 Pterocles gutturalis | reverse complement strand
TGGTTGGTTGGTTGGTTGGTTGCCTCGTTGGCCGAGATGCTGGTTGGCTGGTTGAGATGCCGGTCAACTGGCTGGGGATGTGCTGGTTGGTTAGCTGGCTGGCTCTTTGGCCAGGATACTGGTTAGCTGGTGGGTTGGTTGGTTGGCTGTGGTTGGCTTGCTGGGATGCTGGATGGCTGACCAGGATGCTGGTTGGCTGTGGTTGGTTGGCTGGTTGAGATGCTGTTCAACTGGCTGGTTGAGGTGCTGGTTGGCTGGTTGGTTAGCTGGCTGGTTCTTTGGCCAGGATACGGATTAGGTGGTGGGTTGGTTGCCTGGTCAGTGGGCCAGGGTGCTGGTTGGTTGTCGTCTGTTGGCTGGTTGAGTTGTTGGTTGGTTGCCTCATTGGCCAAGATGCTGGTTGAGACGCTGGTCAGCTGGTGGATTGAGTCACTGGTTGGCTGGTTGAGATGTTGGTTGGTTGGTTGGTTGGTTGCCTCATTGGCCAAGATGCTGGTTGGCTGGTTGAGATGCCGGTCAACTGGCTGGTTGAGGTGCTGGTTGGTTAGCTGGCTGGCTCTTTGGCCAGGATACTGGTTAGCTGGTGGGTTGGTTGGCTGGTTGAGGTGCTGGTTGGCTGTGATTGGTTGGCTGGGATGCTGGTTGGCTGACCAGGATGCTGGTTGGCTGTGGTTGGTTGGCTGGTTGAGAATGCTGGTCAACTGATTGGTTGAGGTGCTGGTTGGCTGGCCAAGATGCTGGTTGGCTGTGGTTGGCCATCTGGTTGGGTTGCTGGTTAGTTGGTTGAGTTGCTGGTTAGTTGGTTGGGATTCTGGTTGGCTGTGGTTGGTCATCTGGTTGGGTTGCTGGTTGGTTGGGTTGCTGGTTAGTTGGTTGAGTAGCTGGTTAGTTGGTTGGGATCCTGGTTGACTGTGGTTGGTCATCTGGTTGGGTTGCTGGTTGGCTGACCAAGATGCTGGTTGGCTGTGGTTGCCCATCTGGTTGGGTTGTGGATTGGCTGGTTGAGTTGCTGGTTGGTTGGTTGGGATACTGGTTGGCTGCGGTTGCCCATCTGGTTGAGATCCTGGTTGGCTGGTTAGTTAGCTGGCTGGTTCACTATCCCGGATCCTGGTTAGCTGGCGGGTTGATTGCCTGGTTGGCGCCCAGGACGCTGGTTGACCCCTTG
>NW_010147420.1:0-2221 GCF_000699245.1 Pterocles gutturalis | reverse complement strand
CAGCCTGGGGCTGGCAGGGTGCTCTCGGGCAGCCGGAGGGGACAAACAGGTCACCAACACACCAGTAAGCCCGTCCTGGAGAGGAAGGTCACTTCCAGCGAAGGGTTGGACCCGGTTTTGTGTCCAAGTGCAGGCTTTGGGAAGTTGCAAAGCTCTGATAAAGCAAAACTGGGGTCAACGCCTGTCTGGGCTCAACGCCTGTCTGGGGTCCGGTGGGCAGATCTGCTGCCCCACGCCAGCTCATGCCCGCTCCCATGTTGGCAAGGAGCTGGGCATGTCACCAGCTGGGCAGGACAGTGCCAGCACAGAGCCCCAGGAGGTGACATGCAGTCCCCCTTGGGGACAAAGCGTAGGGTGAGAGCTGCGGTGACCAACGGAGCCCCTGAGGCTTGGCGGGTGAGGTGGGACCAGGCTGGCAAACAAATGTCCATCTGGTGAGTCCGGAGCTGAACAAAGCCGGGGCTATTTATATTTATGTAGGGCAGGATGATTAATGCCTGGGCCTTTGCCATTCCAAATAAGTAGGGTGATTAGGGAACTGGCTTTATTTACTAGGTAGCTTGGCATGAGGCAACCTGCGTGCCTGGCCCACACCCCCCTGGCAGAGCAGAGCTCGGGGACCACAGGTTGTCCCCTGCTGTGCCATGGGGATGGCTTTGCACAAGCACTGTTTGGGGTGGACACGGGCAGTTGTGACTGTAGTGAGCTTGCTGGAAGCAGCTGTAAAGGTACAAAACACCCGGAGCTGATTTTTGAAACTGCCTGTGTGTCTGGAGATGCAGATTGGTACCCAGTGAGGTTTCTAGAGACATTTACCCAGGATATCAGACACTTAATCTGCTTGGATCCCCAAGGGCACCTGTCTGCGTTACCCTGAGGTTAAACCCCTGTCTCTGCGGCCATCATTACGCTTTCTGTGCTCCAGCAGAAAACAGACACCCTTTTGGAGGTGGCTTCTATTTCTCTGCCTGTTTCACAAGGTATTTGTGTTGAAGCAGGAGCAGGAAGCAGGATCCTGCTGTGCCAGGTGCTGCCCAAACACAAAGTGCTATGGTGACTCCTGCCCTAAAGAGCTGACGAAACTCATCACACCCACGCCACATACCACCAGGCTGAGTCTCCCCCAGCTTCCGGGCACAGGGGGCATTGTCATCGGGGCAGAGCAAGTGAATAATGTCACCGTGGCCGCACTTCACCCAGGGAAGAGATGATTCCCTGGGGCATGAGGAAGCAAAGGATTAGCAGCCATGGAGAAGGTGGCCCTGGAGCCCTCCTAGGGCTGTGCTGGCTTCTCACATCCGTGGTGAATAGCAGCGGAGGGTTTGGTGTCAGCTGGCTCTCCTCCGGGCCAGGCTGCAGCCTTGTTTCCAAGCCAACCGGAGTCCCTCGTGCTCCCCAAATGGCTGCAAACAATAAGCCTGGCTTGCCTCCCATGTACCAAGGCGAGCACGGCAGATACTGGAAGCACAGCTGCCCTGGCCACGCTGCCGCGATGGCAAGGAAAGCTGAGGTGAAGGGTGCTCGACCCCTGCAGCGCCCTGATGTCCGCCCAGCCCTTTGCCGGTGGCTTGGTGTCCGAGCGAGAGGCCCCAGCAGGGACAAGGCCACGTGGCAACAGTGAGGGCTGCACGCCCCTGACCTTCCCGGAGCACTCGCTGGTGCTGGGCTTGTCCTCATCTGTCCGAAGGAGGGGAAAAGGTCTGTCTGTGTTCTGGTGATGAAGCCACTCACGCGTATTCTTCCCCCCTGCAAAATGCCAAATTAACGGAGAAGAAAAGGCATCGAGCCTGATGCCATTGTGAGAAAACCTGTGTTTATCTCTGCTGGCCAGGAGGCACAGCTAGAGGACGGAGATGCCACCCGGCATGGCCAGAGTCCCCTCTGGGGACAGCAGGCATGTATGGTTTCGCATGAACTTCTGGAGGTCTTGGAACAATTTTATTCTGATTTTCCCTCACATTTCCCTCACAAGTTGCTCCCCACAGGCTCTGTGCAGCTCTGTACATCACGGTGGTGCTGAGGGCCTTCCAGCTGACAGGGCACCTCATCAGGGCGCCGCATCATCCCGCGGTGCCCAGACCCGGGTGGGTGGTGGGGGAAACCGTTAAAGCCCCGCGGGTCCCCTTCAGCATGGCGCCGCGCCACACTCAAGATGGCGCCGGGCGGAGGGTGGGGTTTGCGTGTGGTGGGGGGTGTGGCGCGCACTCAAGATGGCTGCCGG
>NW_010147419.1:0-7167 GCF_000699245.1 Pterocles gutturalis | reverse complement strand
GTGGATGCTGTCCCTGCCTCTGGGGTCTGTGTTCGCCATCACTCCCCCTCAGCCCCAGGGCGGGCGGGGGGCCGGCGGCCATTTTAGCCCTCTCCTCAGCCCACCGCCACCTTCCAAAAACGCCGCCGAAAAAGCTCCGAAACGGGGCTGAGGCGCTTCCCCAGCCACGCAAAAAGCAGGCAGGAGTTTTGCTGCCTCTCTCCTTTTAATTATTATTGTTTTTTGACCATACAAACAGGGAGGGAATAGCCTTCATAGCCCTGAACGGGAGGTATCTCCTCAGACAGCGAGGGGACGGTCTCCGGCTGCCCCTGCGCACCCAAAACCGGCCCAGCTTTCCCCAAAAAAACGCTTCGGAACACGCTAATGTGGCCCCTGCGCCCTCGCTGCCTCCTGCTAGGCTGTCTGCAAACGCCTAAAATCCACGAAAATGTGTGTTTAGCTGTGCTAACTAATTCACACCAGCGCCTGTTCAGGCTCGGTCCTGCTCGTCATCACCCCAACTGCAGCGAGTTTGGGAATATGGGGGGAGGTCATATTCGGGGTGTTCTGGGTGGTTTGGAGTCACTAGATGTCACTGTCGGCTCGTGGCAGGGACACGACATCAGCTGGATGCTGTCACCTCCATGCCCAGGCCAGCAGCCCATGCAGGAGCGTGGTGGCAGAGCGCGACACGTCCCTGGCCACCCGGCTGGTGACAAGGGACAAACTGCCTGGGACACGCTCGTCATCTGTGTTGTGGGGTCTGGCCCCGGTGAACCAGCAGTGGGCTGTGCAGGGTGCTGCTCCACCATGTAATGCCCGTCCCAGGGGTCTACAAAGACCTAGACACGGGTGAGGCGATGCTGCATTATCACAGAATCACAGAGTGGTTTGGGTTGCAAGGGACCTTCAAGCCCATCCAGTGCCACCCCCTGCCATGGGCAGGGACACCTCCCACCAGCCCAGGTTGCCCAAAGCCTCATCCAGCCCGGCCTTGAACCCCTCCAGGGATGGGGCATCCACAGCTTCTCTGGGCACCCTGGGCCACTGCCTCACCCCCCGCACAGGAAAACATTTCTTCCCAATATCTCAGCTCAATCTCCCCTCTCTCACCTTCAAACCGTGCCCCTCATCCTGTCCCTGCCCCCCCTGATCCAGAGCCCCCCCATCTCTCCTGTAGCCCCCTTTCAGCACTGGGAGGTGCTGGAAGGTCTCCCCGGAGCCTTCTCTTCTCCAGGCTGCACACCCCCAACTCTCTCAGCCTGTCCTCGCACGGGAGCTGCTCCAGCCTCGGCCCATCTCCGTGGCTCCTCTCGCCCCCCTCCAGCGGCTCCGTGTCTGTCCTGTGCTGAGGACCCCAGAGCTGGGGGCAGCACCCCAGGGGGGTCTCACCAGAGCGGAGCAGAGGGGGACAATCCCCTCCCTCGCCCTGCTGCTCACGCTGCTGGGGGTGCCCCCAGGACACGGGGGGTTTCTGGGCTGCAAGTGCATGTTATGACTCCTATTTCAGTTATGCCTTCCTACTAATAGTAAGAAGACTTGCCATTATTGTAATAACAGAATTACGTGTCCTGTTTTGCTAAGGTTTCGGTGCTAAGTGGAGGGGCATTTCACCCATCGAGCTGATCAGCTTGAATCACGGTCTGGCCAGCAACACTTCAAAGCACCCTTCGTGTCTCTGAACAAGCCCTGGTGCTCACAGCATTAATTTGAAGTATTTACAAAGTTGGGCTGGGATTGCTTCTGTTTTTGCAGATAACCTTCTCCTGGACTTGAGTTCGCTGAAGCATCAGCCTGGCAGCGCAGGGGCTGCACAGATTTGGCCGCATCCAGCTGCATACGGACATCCTTGTTCTCCAGCAGCAGCAGCCTGAACCTGAGCACCCTGTGTTTACCAGACTATACTATAAATGTAGTTCTGTCTCTGCAGGAACTGGCACAGAGACAATAACTCATGTTATCTACTTTCACTCATGATATGGAGTCATCAATCAATTAAAAAAAAAAAGTATTTTTTTAGAATTTATTTTGTCCAAAATAACTTATTTTAAGGGAAAAACCTTCAAACTCAAACTTTTTGGAGGAATAAAAATACATTGGTTGTGTTTTTTTAACAATTCCAACTGAAAATTAAAAAGGGAGTAGTTGGAAACATGCTTCCCTTCTGGTTTTTTGACACTTAGAGGTTTCCAGCTGATCTGTTTAAAAGCTAGTTCTTGCACCATTCCAGATGTTCAAGCTCGAGATGAGCGCACAGGTTTACCAGCAAGCACACAAGTGTGGGGAAATAAAAACTGCTTTTGTATTTGTATTGGCACATCAGGAATTAAAAGGAGCAAGAAGAAATCACCCTTTTAAGAAGAAATCACCATTTTGTGACCTGCTGTTAGAAAGCAATTTCTGCTTTTTGATAACAGGAGGTTTTATCAGGAGGAGAAAGTGTGTTTCTCGTTTACCCTGCCTCCCCCCAGCCAGTCCCATCTCTCTTATTTTAAAATAACTACATTTTTATTAAGAGGCAAAGCAAATAAATAAGTGACACTTATTAAGGAAAAAAAAAGTTATTTCTATAAATAACAACATAAGAAAGAGTAAAGTGATAAAGACACCATTCTGGGTCAGAAAGAGACGCAATAAATTATCCTGAGCTGACGGGACGCGGTGCCTGGTACCCTGGGAAGGCGAGGTGACAGCCTGAGCGCTGACAGCCTGGCCGCAGAGTCCTTAGCTGCTAACACACAGACCGGGAGGGTCAAGTGCCTGGTCCTGACCCCTCAAAACCCTCCCACCCACCAGAAATATGACGGCTAACGGGATCGGGTGGTTGCAGATGTTCTCACTGAACACTCCAGGTTTCCCGCAGCACCTGGATGTATAATGAGGAGAGAACAGAGCAACTGCCGTCTGGGCCAGAATCAGCACATCTGGACAAGGGGCAGGGGGTCGTCTGAAGCACCAGAGGTGTTGGAAAGCTGCTTTTTTATAACACCCCCGATCCCTGCACTGCAGCCCAGCCTCACTCCCTGCCGCAGCAGCATACACACCTTGAAGTAAGGCAATGCCAGAAGGCATGGAGACCCACCGGGTTTTGCCCTCTGGGTTTGGGAAGCCAAAAAAAGGCACAAATACACTAAGGCACAGGACAAGAGGAGGCACTTCTGTTCCAGGGGCAGGATCAGACCCTGTTCGTCTTATTGCAAGAGTAATGATAGCCTGAGGAAAGGGCTTTCCAGTTTTTTTTTTGGTTATGATTTAAGCATCAACCACAGGAGTCAAGTTGACCAGGAAAAACAATCAGGGTTGATCCTCCTCCCAGCACAGGTCTCCCTCCTAGGAGGCACACAGCTGCACACCACACAAATGACCCCATGTTCAAATGCCCTGACAGCCACCAGAGACAGCATCTGATTGTCACCCCAGCCTCTCTGCTGGGACCTGTGTGTCCTGGTGCTTCAAGAACAAACAGGAGATCCCATGCCTTGCTACAGCTATGGCACCATCAAGTACAGCCATCCTGGGGATGAAACCCCAGGAATTACGGGCACATGGCTACCAAACAGTAGACAAATATTCGGGGGGTTCCTCCCAGCCCACTGCAGTTTGTCCTGTAGCTCCAACTCTCAGATCGAGAGCGTAATGTCTTGCTTGGACCAAAGAAGCCCAGCCGTGCCTGCATTCCCAGCATCTCCATCAGGCAGACACAGCTGAAGAAACAACAGCGGCAGCTGAATCTCATCAGCTGTTCAAAGCTCAACGTCCACGGTGTCCTCCTCGGGGTCCTTGACATCCGTCGAGTCTGCGGTGGCAGGCTGAATCACCCCAAACTGCGACAGCTTTGCCGCCTTCTGCTCCATGCTCTGCTTCCTCCATTTGATCCTCCGGTTCTGGAACCAGACCTTCACCTAGCAGGAAAATGGCACAGCAGCTTAATTCAAGGTCTCCACGAAACCCTTTCCCCACAAACCACTGACCCCATCCCTGGGGCTAGGGCTGCAGGAGAGGATGATGAGACACCCACTGACTCCCTGCCCCTCCTCCCTGTGCTATTCACACCCTCCCTGTCCCCCCCAGGACCACCCTTGCTTTTCTCTCCCTTTTCCCCAGCTGAATTTGGATCCCACCATGGAAGATCATGTGCCTCCTCCTTTCCACAATAAATAAGGAGGGGCAGAAACTTACTGGGAAGAGCAGAAAAAAAAATTATATCCAGTGTCATAAAAGGACACATAAGCATAAACTGTCTCTAGAGGATCACAACCATGTAGGTGCATTAGTCCAACCCAGCTTGAACAATAAAGCAAGCAGGTTTGTGCTCCTAAATGCTTTTCTGTTCCACTCCATGGATTAAGAAAAGGATATTCTTATTCATAAACCACCCAAACCCATCTTGCATCCCTCCAGGCACATGGCTTCAATGTCGTCTTGCAGCAGGGAGTCCCACAGGTAACTTTGCATCGTGTCCTCTTCACGGCAGGGGAATCGCCACAGACCTACGCCACCATCCCCAGCTCCCCCATTTCATACCTGAGTCTCCGTGAGATGCAGAGTTGCAGCCAGGTCCACTCGCTCCGTGCCCACCATGTACTGCTGCTTGAGGAACTCTTTTTCCAGCCTCTCCAGCTGCTCTGGTTTGAAGACTGTGCGGACCCTCTTCATCTTGCAGGGCCCCCTGGACCTCCAAGGCACAGTGGGACCCAGCGAGCTGGTCCCTACACAGTGGGACAACTCCAGACCTGCGAGAAAGAAGCAGCGACTGAAGGGGTCTGCATGTTTGAGGCCATTCCTCCAGCCCTGTTGATGTGTCAAACCCAGCTTGCTCCAGCTGTGAATCCAAATGCAGCTGCTGGAAGAAAGTAGAACCAAAAAGAAGAGCAGAGATGTCCCTATCCTGTCCCCACCTAGATCATCTCACCTAGCCTCCCTTTCCCATGAAAGGTTGGACTAGATGATCTCTCAAAGGTCCCTTCCAACTTATTCCATGATTCTAGGACAGTCCTGGACATGCGGCCAAACCCAAAGAGGTCACGTCTCAAGGTGAGAAGGGTTTGACCTTCATCTGTACAGGATTTTGTAACAGAATAATGAAGTCCATGAAGGGCTGCTGAATGCAAAAATCCCATCTCCATCTCAAGAAGCCCCTAAAACGTCTAAAGGCTGGGGGGTTTACCCCTACTTTTACCCTTCCCTCTGCACACGTAGGCAGCCAGTGCCCAGGGGAGGGGACTGAAGGTGGCAGGCTGGCATCGTGAGGACAGGAGCCACCAGCCCTCCTGCAGGTCCTCATGGTGACCCTTAGTCCTGTGGTTTTAGTCGGCTGAAGGATCCATCAAGTTGATCCGTAAAGTTCCTCTTATGGATCCATAAAGTTCTTCATGTGCAGAGGCTTTAGCAGGACTAACAAGTGGATCTAGTCTGTCTCCTATCTAATTGTGGCCTGATGATAACCTTAATTACCTAATTAACATACAATACAGCACCTTGGCTGTCACAGGACCAGCCGGCACCAGCCTCAGAGCGGTGCCAGCTCTGGTTTCTAAAGCCCTCACCCAGGAGGACACAGTGGAGGGCTGCGGAAAGGGGGCTGCAGCCATCAGGGCAAAAAACTTCTGCATCCAGGATGCTGCTTCTGGAGTTAGGACGTGCCCAGGAAGGTCAGCGTGGGCTTTGCACATCCGAGCGTGAAGCACTCACTGGAGGGACGATGGAGCCCCTCCTGCTCGATGGATTGGGGACTGGGCTCCTGTTTTGAGCCCCAGAAAGGTCCCCCTCAGCCGCTGTCATTGTCACCAGGGTACAGCGGCCATGAGGGACATTGGACTGTTGCGATATATCGCAGCAAGCCAAGTTTCTGTAATTTTGTGGAAATACTGTATGTAATGATGCCGATTCACACCCCCTACCTGTCTCGCCTTTACTGACTGATGTTGTCATGTTCTCCAGGCACAAACGGGCACCTTGACTTACTTAATTTCATTAATTGGGTGCAAGTTCTCTGTGTGTTTAAGGATTTGTGGGATGGAGACGTGACAGCTTAACAGCCATAATTGCACTTAAAGCTTAACATTAATCATTAAAATAATTTCACCCGTCACTTTTTTTTTTCCTATTTCAATACTCGGATAATAGCAAGTGTAATTTCAAACATGAAATACTTTGTAAATTGTTTAACTATCTTGTCATTCCTGTGTATTTGATAGAACACACAACTATGCAGATGCTGTCTCATGAAAGAAATAATAGATTAAATTGTTATGCTAAGTAGTTAAAAAAAAAAAGATCAAGAGTAGCAAATACTTTCAGTATCTGAATATTGTAGCTATCAGGATCAAATCAAGTGAAATGTGTGCTCGGATGCAGGTTTTGCCTGGGCAACAAGATCAGGTTTTGAATGCTAAAAAGATTACTCAGATTTCAAGAGAAGTAAGCTGCTCCGAGCAGAGGCACATTGTTATAACAAATGAGTAATTTTACTTAAGAGAAAAATAAAGTGAAAACACAGAAGGATTAGCCAGTATCATCCAACACCCCCGTGTAAATTTTACCTACGGATCAAAAACTTTTCCTTAGGTGCTTTTGCACTAAAAATAGTTTTTGGAGGCCGGGTGCTGTGGAACACTCAACATTTACATTTCTGCGAGTGGTCACAGGGAAAACAAAATTACAGACGGCTGAGGGCAGTTTTAGGAGAAGAGGGGATCCCACGCAACAGCAGAGGGGTGCTGGCACGGTGGAGAAATTCCTTGCAGGGCTGAGGTTTTGGGAAATTACAGCAGGTTTTTGCAGACACAATGAAAACACAAGCATTGTGGTGCCTTTTAGTACATGAAAAAGATAAATAAATGCCAGTGGGGGCAAAGCAACCCTGAAAATGTGGGTGGGGGCACACGTGGATATGGGGGGACGGTCCCTGACCTGAAACCTTCTACTCCAGCCAAGCTTGAAGGATGAAAATAGTGTTATCTGGGTCTCACTTCACACATTTAATGTTGGGGATAAATTGTTAATATTAATATCATATTAGGAAACTTTTCCTTCTCCTTCCTTCCTTTCCCACAGCCTCAACCCAACTCTGTTCACTTTGGGGTTGGTCGAGAGGCTGGGGGAAATGAAAAGGGGGAAAGAAAAGGAAATTAAAAAGGCAATTAATTTTTGGTGACCCAAAGCCCCTTATTTTGCAATACCAGC
>NW_010147418.1:0-1127 GCF_000699245.1 Pterocles gutturalis | reverse complement strand
AAGGGCAGCGTCGGAGGGACAGAGCGAGAACCAGGCTGGCGCCGCGTGGATCTGCTCTTCCCCGAGAATCGCATTCTTTAATTTTTATTTTATTTTATTTTTTTTTAAAAAACACCCCAAAGTTTGGTTTTCTGACTAATTCTCGATGCATGTCGTGGAGTGCCTCCAAATTTCGGAGAATAACGGTCTAGGTGTATCACTCTAGAGTGTTTTCGCCACGACTCAGTGAATTTTACTTTTTCAAACGGCTTTTGTTCAAGTTGAAGGAAATGCACTGCATCGCTTATTTGAGTTCCAACGCCAGCTAATGGGGTTGCAGCCTTCAATGTCACAGCGGGGAAAAATTACAGTGTTTGTTATTTACTTTATATGTGCCATTTAAAATGCATCTTGAAAGCTTGCTGTGTTAAAGGAATATAGGAAATTGCACCTAAAATAAGATTAAAATAGAAGAGAATGAGTTGGATTTTTTTTTTTCTTTTAAGGTAATGTGGCTATCAAAGTAATTTTTTTTCTTTCTCTCTTTGTTTTTCTCTTTTCTTTCGAATTCAGACAAAAGTCTGTGTTACAAAACCAATGCTGCCTTCTGGTATGTTTTCGTAGGAAGCGTAGTGCTAATATGTCAAGGAAAGCAAGGGCTCATGTTGAGGAAGGAAAAGCAAGCATCTTGTATTAATTTCAATCGGAATCTAATCAACAAGCTGGTCAGTTACCGAGCGCAGTGGTTAATGAGAGCTGTGCATGCTGTATAATTGCTCATGGCTGAAGAAGTGCCGGAGTACCCCTGTTCTGTGCCGGGTTTGACCGTACACCGCTAGTTTCATCCCCCCTCCCCGTCACTCACACAGAAGATTGTCCTTAGCGTCAGGAGCCGGGATGAAATAACCCGGAGAAGTTCCTGATCGCCAGGCGAAGTGTGCTGTGCCATGACGTTGCAGAGATCCTTTCTATTTAGTTGGCGAACAATAAACGTTTATTATCACCGCGGCAGATCATCAGACAAAGCTTCCCCCTCCCGCCTCCCCCAAGTAGGAGCGCTGCTGATAAGGGAACTGCTCCGGCTGACGGGCAGAGCCGCGGGCGCCATTTGGAAATAACTTCTTTTATTATTACTATTTTTTCCCCCG
>NW_010147417.1:14750-22522 GCF_000699245.1 Pterocles gutturalis | reverse complement strand
TCAGAGCACACAGAACATTTATCAATGTGATCTAATCTAATTCTCTCCTCCATGCCTGTGGATTCACAAGCACCCCGTGCTGCAGAACCCAGCATCCCTACAGCTCGCCACTTGCTATTGGCATCCCTGGTACTGGTGGTGCTGCTACTCCCAGCAGTAGGAGCCCTGGCTTCCTGGGCAGTCAAACCCACCAGAGAAGGAGGTCCAGGGGCCCCTGCTTCATTTTGCAAGCCCTTTGGAAGCCAGGCTGACTTGGACACCCTGTGTCTATCCTGAGGCCAATGTTACAGCATGCTGCGTGTTTGGTTAATCCAGGAGATCTGGTCTGTTTTCAAAATGTTTGCAGGGTCTTCTGATGATGCATTGTAGCTGGCTAGGATTTGACTCATCTTGAGGGAAAATCAGGCTTCAGAGTGGTCAAAATCAAGAATCAAGTGTGCCGACCAAGCTCTGTGAGTCTTTCCTCTTTTTGCTTTTTTTTTTCTCCCCTGTGCTTTTTTTCCTGTCTTTTAGCAGAAATCTTAAATTCATCCTCACAATGAGGAAGTCAATTAATGATCACAATAGCAGGGGTTTGGGGCTGGTATCTATGCTGAAATCAACTATGCATGGGCCACCTAATGCCTGCCTAAAACAAGGCTTTGCATGTTAAGATCTTCTGGTCACCTTTGGTGGGGGTTGGTAAAAGCTAGCTTACTGTACAGAAGAAAAGCTTTGTATCCTATTATGAATTCCTCAAGCATTTCAATTTCTTGTTGAAACTCCTGAACTTGTCTTGGGTCAAACCCCTGCATCTACATGTAGCGAGGCTATTGCGAATTCCTGCACTTTTGCTCCTAATCCACAATCTGTAAACATCAAATGCACCACTAACTCATTATGACTTAACTGATGCTACAATTTTTGTGTCAGGGCTGATGAGAGGCCTAAAATTAAAATTCTTAGCAGTTTCAGTTTGCAAGAAGGCACATGTATCTCCTGCCCCTTTTCTGTTCTCCAATCTGCTCCTCTATGTTACTTTTGGGTACAGCTGTTGCCAGGGCAAAGCAAGCCCTGCACACTGTATTTTACTTGTCACAGCATCCGTGGCTGGTTAGCTAGGAGAAGAGAAGAGAAGAGTAGAGCAGAGCAAAGCGGCTCCTTCATTTTTCATGGGAGTACAGGATTTGACATACTAAATCAGACTCTGCCTTCCCTAATGGCCAAATATGTGATATTTCAGAGGAGAGCAATAACCTGCCAATAGAAAATATATTTATCGGCACAGCCTCCTGCCAAGGGTTTTGAATTGAGCTGCCTGATGGACAAGAGGTGGGGTGAGAGGCGCTGCAAGGATGCAGGCTATAGGCTCAGCATGTCTTGGGGTAATGCTGCAGGTGGGGACTCCCTTTCTGAGCCCCATGGAAAGCACTCTGCTTCCTGAGGCATTAGAATTGTTTGCCTCAGTAATTATTGTAGCTCTCACAGCTGCAAAAGTCATTGGTAGGCATCATGTATTTCAGGCATAAAGATGGGTTTTGGAGGAAAAAAAAAAAAAAAAAAAAGAAAAGCAAAATTCTTAGCTCCTGTTCACCTGGCTTGATCCCCTCCTGTGGGAGGGAATCTCCTGAGTTGCTAATATGTAGCTTTGTGGGCTATGATATTTGCGTGCAATGGAGGTGATGGGATCTATCTTCCACTTCATCTGGAGGACAAACAGCTCAGGATTATGAGAGATAAGTAGAGGTAAAACTCCCTGTTATTTTAGTATTAGATGGCACTTTGGGACTTTTAGCTTCAGTAACACTGTATTCTGCCTCCATGGGAGAGGACACTTTGTTCCCTCATACACAAAGAACATCCCGAGGTTTTCCCTGTGAATATCTTTAACGAGGAGAGGAGAGCAGCATGAGAGAATTCAAGTATAGCACAATAAAGCATTATCCATTCCAAATACAGCACTGCCACAGCCTCATTTGGACCGGGATTTTGGACATTTTGCACTGTTGACTCTCACAATTTAAGCAAAGTCCTTAGTCCTTCTTAGTCCTTACATATTTAATTTCAAGCTCAGCTGCCTTGAAAGTATGTAAGCAAAAAGACAAATTTTTTTCTTTCAATGGGATTTTTTGGAAGGGGGGAAGTGAGGAGGGATTAAATAAGGTTTTTTAATATAATGTTGTGATGGAAAAGCCTGAAAATACAACCTAAATGTAACCTGATGATTTAAAACCAACAAATCTAGAAAACCAATTTTCATGGTTTGGGGAGGCTAGACTCAGGATTTCTGATTGCTTGAACTGCCAGTAAAGGGAAACAAAGAGTATTTAGAAACAAAGATGCCTTGATTTCTGAGCTGGTTTATACAATAGAAATAAGACGTCATTCGCTTTCCGTTGTCCCTCAAAGACTGATGGCAAGGGTGTTTTGTTTCTCACAGCTAGTGAAGGCTGGGTGTATCTCCCTTCATAGGGTGTTAGTGCCTGAGCAACTATTGGCACATTGTATGACAGACACTTGCCTGCTACTCCCTGCTCAGCCCCTGGGTCTTAAAATTGTGACCGCTACATCCCAGGCTTTCAGGGCACATGTCTAAGGTGGCCTCCCCATCTCTTCCTGGCCTGAATGTGAGCCTCCAGTGATACTGCCGTGGTGGGTCAGGGGAAGTAGACTGGCCTTCCTGCTCCCAAAGGCATTGGCTCTAGTAGTTTTGCTTCCTCTTAGGATTCATGGAGAGGAGGAGGATGGGCCAGGGTGAGAGAGAGGCTTTTCTCCTGTTCATTAGAGAGCAAGATTAAGCATTCTTATTAATTATTCCTGTATTATGGCTGCTGGTGGCCTGTAGTATTCCAGAAGTGAGCTTGCCAGTAGCACTTAATAAATGCTGCTGCTGGTTCCATGTTATCAGTCTGTAGCCATGCAGACATTTGGTATATTATAAAGTCAGAGTACCCCTTAATAATCACCTTGCAAAAGTGGGGCATTAGTGTTTTCTAAGTGACAAGCCTGTCTGGAAATGCAATTGTGTCTTTAGCTATAATGCTATGGGAATGATAGCAGAGTCATACTTCGGGCAGAAAGTAGCTACAAATTAACCGTACAATTGCAAATAGGCAAAGCAATTAAGTGCAACCTATCCTCCAGGCTGCATGGGCCTTAGTGCTTGTCACTGTCTGAGACACATCTACCTGTGCAGCTCTCCAGGCTGAACACATGTTAACAACCTCTCTGTCCTCTTCCTCAGCATCCACAGACAATTTTTCCTAGGCAAAGTGGTATCCACCTAGCTCTTTCCTAGCTCTTAAAACAATGTTTGAGAGCACATCAGGATCCACCCTCTTGTTGCAGAAGGAAAAGTGGCACTGAGAAGAATTCAGACAAAGCTGTGGAGAAATCTCCAAGCCAGCACTAAACAAAGGTGGTTTTTCAACCAGGACCTGGGCACATTAGCCTGGGCCTAGTGCTGTGCCAAGCCAGTGATGCTGCTTTGGGAGGTGAGCTCACAGCTCCCCGTGCAGCAGGGACTCTGACCTGTGTGGAGCCAGCTCTGGGACTTCCGAAGGCGCACTGGCTGTGTTGGTCCATGCAGGTGTGCTGAGTTTAGAGGGGCTGCAGAAAAGGCACGCCACATGCCCTTGAAAACCCTTGGCCTGGGCTTTGAATGAAAAAGCCATCTGTTCTTCCTCCCTTCTTGCTAAGAAATAAGACCATTAGGGATAGATGACTACTGTCGATGTAAGATCCTCTTGCCTGGCTGGTGCTCTTTTCCAAACTTTGGCACCCCCCCACCCAGCTTGGCCAGGGGATAATTTCCTCTGTGGTTCAGCTGGATTGGCATCTGCTTGCAGAACTTGGACATGGTGCTCTGAGCCTCAGCCATGGAAACACGCAGACCATGCACATACAGAAGCCTGGCCTGCCAGGCTGAAGGACTGTGGCCAGTTGGTCACATCTACTGTAGCGTCTGGCCACCAGCTGGGAGACATGACACCCAGAATGTTTCTCCGTATGTTAAATGAATTGTGAATGATTACAAAACCTGTTTCTGTAAAGGCTTCTCCTTGCTTCTTGGAAGAGCTGCGTGCTGTGTCCCTCTCATTGCTGATAAAGCTTTGGGAAGATGGCAGGATCAGGTCAGTGATATACAAAGGACAACTTAGTATCAAATTAAATATGCCCTCTCTATATTGATCTTTTTTTAATGAAACATAAGAGAGGCATTATATTTCTTAGTCTCTACAGTTACTCTGAGGATGGGGCAGCAGAAGCTGCTTCGTCTCTAGTGAGCAAGTTTGTCCTGCAGTGCCAAGTTGAGGCAAGGCCTTGGTGTAATCAGGGATATCAGCTGACCAATATTTAGCATGCCATGTACTCTGCCATATCTACATGTAGGCATGAAGTTAAACCTGCAAAAGGTCCAGGTGAGAAGAGAGAGGTGTTTCAGAGTACTTGCAGATGGTTATCTGTGCATGTCTTTGATTTCATCTGGTAATTTCTTGAGAAAGAGCATCAACAGACTGTGTCTTTGGTGGGACCTGTACTACCTTGAAACCCCTCTGAGACTGTCATAACTAGGAATTTGATTATGTGTGTGAATTTCAGGCCCATATGGTAGAAGCAGATAAAGACTGTTCTGGTGCTGAGCTGAACAAAGCTTGCAGGAGTGTTTGAGCAAGGTGGGAGCTCTAAGTGAGGTCCCCAGCTCTCTTCTTGATTGACTGGTCAACCATGAATGTTTCAGCCTCCCTGCTCAGAATCTCTGTGGAAATTAGTGTAACAATATTGATTGATTAAAAGATCTTTAAGCTTCACAAGTAAAAATGACAAAAGGTGCTAAATATTATGGATCTTTATTTAAAGTTTAGGGTCAGAATGATTTCTAATGAGGATTCTGTGCATTTATAAGCTTAAGACATGTAAAATGTACTTAGTGGCAGAAAAAATGTTTGTTAAAATGTGATCATCACTTAGCCCAGATCTGACACTTCTGGATCCCAGTCCACTGTTTTGCAAAATCCAGTCCAGGTTTCATGTGCCCATGTAGACTTTTCTTGGAATAAAATACATAATGGATCAAGCTGCCATATTAAATTTAGTTGTTCGCTGTCACATCACCCCGTACACAGCCTGCTCCCTAAATCCCATACTAATCCAGTTGTCTGCATCTTCTTTGGTATAAAAGCATGTTAGCCTCAAACGAAGCAGCAGAGCTAGTATTCATAGAAAAAAACAGCAATGAGAGAGTTAATATCAAGCTCCAGTCCTAACCTGATATAGCTTTTATATGTCCTCAGGAATAGCACCTCACCCCTCCCATACATATACTCTTGATGCTTCACTGGGAAGATGATGATTTGTGATTTGTCTTTATCCTCTCTCACACCCATCTTCTTTCATTTGTTTATGGTAACCCCGATGTGTAGTTTAGTTTTAGCAGTGCCGATAATGTACCTTTTACCTGCAGTGAGTTTAATAAGATTTGACAGCGACAGAGGATGAGAAAATTCTGTGATTCTGTTATTCATCCCATTTCTGCAGCAGTCTGTGTAGATTGTATACCGTTAGGAGAAAACGTATGTCCTGGAGGTTTCCTTTCTCTCTCCCCGCCTCTCTCCCCCCCTCTCTCTCTCCCTCTGCATACCTCCTTATAGTGTGCTCTCATCATTGGGCTATGGGTACCTCTTATCATTAAAAGCCTTCGTAGGAGAAGAGTGAAGACAGGAGTGGGAGGAAGACCAAGGAACCACTCAGATACCAAGCACAGTAAATCCATATATTAAAGGACAGACCTTCTCCCAGAATGTTTATGAGCAGCACTGCAAGCAAAACCAGAGTCCCCTTCATTTGTCACCCATGTGACTTGCAAGTTTACAGTGTGTGACATTTGGATCCATGTCTTAAAAGGATGGCAAAGACCCATTAATATTTTTACAGCATCTCTCTACGTCCAGGCGTGGTTTTCTACAGTGTCCTCATATTATCCCTTGCCAGGCTGCTGTTATGGGGCCTGTGCCTTTGGCCTCTTTGGACTATATTCATTTCATTTTTTTTCCTGACCTTGGTTTGCTCCCTGACCATTGATCTTCTTCCTGATCTCTGGGGCTCCTGCTCACACAGTGCTGGGCACCACTGAAAGAGTCGGGGAGGCAAAGTCTCAGCATGGTGCTGGCCTCTTGGCTCTGATTCCATCATCATTGCAGCATGGAAATATATAACTGATCCTGCCACTTAGGAAAAGTAAAATACCCTTTCTGAAGTCCTTCCCAAAAAAGGTTAAGAAATTAACTTTGGATTAACATCCTTGCCCTCTGAGCAAGTCTTTGTATTAATGATCTCATGACGGATTGCTCCTTAAACTGGCCCTAGCACAGGTCAGGACAGCGTGAGAATATTCTCTATTTAATGAGGCAGAGATCAGAGCCTCTAATATTTCATCATTCGTGCTCAGGGGAGGAAGGGAGTTATGAGGTTGGAGAGCTGATGGCAGAAGGGGCCCTCATGAGTGGCTGGGATGGCAGCTCTCTCACTGCATCGCCCTCAGCCCCCAAGACCATACTGCTGTAGGTTTCCAGCTTCCTTTGGAAAAACTAACCTCTGTCATTAAACTGATCTAAATAATTGAATTTGATGTTGGCAAAAGATCCAAGGCTAATAACCCTCAGGACAGAAGAGACTTTTTTAGCCTGCAGAGAGGCGTAGAGCATGAGGAGCACGAAGTGCAGTGGTGCATGGACAACCACAATCTACAGGGCTGTGTGGAGCATTTAGCTTTGTTCCTCCCAGCAGCTTTTGCGT
Source organism: Pterocles gutturalis (assembly GCF_000699245.1). Lineage (NCBI taxonomy): Eukaryota > Metazoa > Chordata > Aves > Pterocliformes > Pteroclidae > Pterocles > Pterocles gutturalis. The sequence continues at coordinate 15,748 of NW_010147417.1, read as the reverse complement.
AGGAAGGGTGGGCAATCTGATACTCAGATGCTAGTAAATTAGAAAGCCAACTTGCAGATCCAGTGGTTTACAAATGTCTTTAATTTATTAATGAGTGGAGGCCATCTCAGTGTGTGTAAATATAGATTTTAAATCAGTTGACATGATGTACATAAACAACCAAACTTGTAGTGTACTGCTGAGATGCTAATGTTAAATCCACCTCTGACTTGAGTGCTACTTTTCAGTAGCGCTGCATTCCCTGGGAAGCAGTGATATATAGTGCTGTGCAAATCACTGGTGCCCTTAAACTGCAGCTCTGAAATATTTACACATCCAAAGTGTGTGTGTAAATTGGGAGTATCGCAACATTCCCATGGGGTGACAGAGATTTGTAAATTTTGTTTTCTGCGCAGTCCTGCATTTCCCCGCTAGAGACCGAGAGCCAGGACCCAAGAGCATAAATTCCCTAAATAATTCTTGCAATACTTACAGGGAGCTCAGCTCCCGCTCTTAGGTACTAGAAACAAATCTTTCCAAGGTGCCACAGTTATGATTTGCCCTTTTGAAAAGGGGACTAGTAGTGTCTTTAAAGTAACGGCTCCTGGAGGCACGCTAATGGCCGTACAGGGTGCCGTTCCACGGTGTTGAGCAAGGGCATCCTGCTGGCCATAAGGCTAACGAAGGAAATATACCTGAAGAAAAGCAGGCTCGCCTTCCATCCTAACTTATGGCTGACATAAAAACTCGGAGCTAACGCACGTATAGCTGAGCTCTGAATGTGGTGAGCAGCTGTGATTTCTTACTTCCCTCTGCCCGGCCGGACTAAGAGCTGCCTCACAAGATGCTACATCTGCAACTGCTGATGGGTGTCCAACAGTTCTTACGAATTGCTCACACGTGGGTGGGGTTCGCATCTCCCTGCTGATGCGCTGCTCAGCTCCGGCGGTGGGTGATTGACAGCTGGATGCTCTTCCTCCCCCTCTGGGCGGCGCTCTCCCGACAGACACCGGCCGGCA
>NW_010147417.1:14414-14650 GCF_000699245.1 Pterocles gutturalis | reverse complement strand
GGGGGGGGGGTGGTGTTGGTGAGGGTCGGGGGTGGCCCGGTTTGGCTGCTTTCTGTAATTCCTGATTTCATACGTGATTAGGAGTGATACACCTTGTGTCCAGCCAGCGTGTTGGGATGCGGAAGGCAGTCTCGTGGTGTGGGGAGGCACGTCAGACAGGGATTGTTCAGGGGCTGGAAGGCGTGTCCCGTGAGGAGCCGCTGAGGGCTTTGGGCTTGTGTGGGTTGGAGGAAAGG
>NW_010147417.1:0-14393 GCF_000699245.1 Pterocles gutturalis | reverse complement strand
CAGCTTCCTGAGGAGGGGAAGTGGAGAGGGAGGTGCTGAGCTCTTCTCCCTGGGATCCAGGGACAGGACGTGTAGGAATGGTTCAAGGCTGTGCCAGGCGAGGTTTAGACTGGATATTAGGAAGCATTTCTTTACTGAGAGGGTGGTCAAACACTGGAACAAGCTTCCTAGAGAGGTGGTCAATGCCCCAAGCCTGTCACTGTTTAAGAGGCATTTGGACAATGCCCTTGATAACATGCTTGAACTTTTGGTCAGCCCTGAACTGGTCAGGCAGTTGGACTAGATGATAGATGTAAGTCCCTTCCAACTGAAATAGTCTATTCTACTCTATTCTAAACTTGGTTAATAATAACATTTTGGATGAAAACCAAGATAACATATCTGCACCACTTGCGGTTGTTATTGTATGATATATTTTATAAGAGAACCTTTGCCTTATTTCCTGATTTTAACCAGCTTCCAATCTGGATAATTACATTCTGCCTAATCTCATACTCTCTCAGCATTTGCAATTCTTCTTCATTTGCTGCCTTAAACTATTGTTGCTTTTAAACAGCTGCTATGTTCCATCACAGAGAAAGCTGCACTTCAGGGAAGGGCAAGCACTTGTCAAATAATATTAATTCAATAATTTATATTGTGTTTTTTCCCCCATATTTTGTAATAAATTATTCACTTAGTATCATTTCACATTATTCATCTGGTTAACTGAGGTAGCCTAACAATTTTCAAATGTATTTGTCAAAAAATTTGTTGAATTACTTTTGTCAGGGTTTTTTTTGAAAATAAAAGCTTTGACAAATAATCACAGTCCTTAGCTGCCCGGCCCCTGTGGTCAGTGAAGTGGTTTAGATAGATTGATGGTGAACAGTTTTGTAAAATAAAACAAAGCAGGAAAGAAAAAAGCAAAAAGAGCACAGCTGAAGCCCATTTTTTGAGATTTTGTACACTGTGAAATGTAAAATATAAGTGTCGACTCTATTTGTTAGCTGATTATTTCTTGGATGGCAGAAACTCTGAGGCCATTAGCTTGCCACCTGAATTTGAGCACAGGCACTGGAGAAAACCTGGTTGGGGGACATGAAACTGCATAGTAGTGCATGTCCTACACTGTGAGTTGGTCGTCATCTCCTTCTCAGCAATTTTCTAGAAGCGAAATGAAGGGTGGCCAGTAATTTTGGCATGATGCTGGGCTTTGGAAGTCTTTGGTTTGACTGTTTTCCACAGGTGACCCAGGAGTTCCTCACTCTGTCTGTTTGCTTGCGTTGTAACAAGAGTGCTCATATGGTTTTCTGCACCAGGATGTTGCGCGTATCGGTGTATTGCCACTGGTTTCCTATTTAGATACTGCAGACATTAGGACTGCAGAGGTACTTTGATGATATCCTAAAAGTCTTTATGAAGCATTGATTGGCCAAGAAATGAGAAGCAGCAGGAAGCCACAGCTTTCTGACTTAGGAACCTGTATGTCTTCCATACGGTTCATCTTGTGCTTTGCTGATATGATCTCACTTGCTAATGTTTCTTTTGCAGAGCATCCTATGTAACAACATAATTAGTGTAAATTACATTTTATTTTTAAATCATCCCTTTTCCTTCCTGATTTTTTCATATCTAAATGTCAACTTTTATGGTAAACAGTGGTGTGCTGCAGAGGCTGAACGGGAATACACTTGTGCAGGTGGAGATCTGCTGGGGGAGGTTCTGAGACTGAGTCAAACAGCAGCTCAGCTGGTTGAGGTCAATGTTTCTTTAAGGCACTGCAAGTTGTGCTTGATTTTGTTTTTCTCTTGCATCCCAAGTTGTCTTGCCATATCAGGTATTAAAGGCTTCAGATTATGGGTAGTACTGGTGAATTGCTAACACATATCTAGATTTTACAGATCAAAGGTAAATGAAAATGTTAGAGCACCAAACCTGTTCAAACATGGTACAGTAAAAATCCCCCTCCCTTAATATGGTAGGAATCACTTTCCACACAATATTTACCTTTCTCTGAAAGATTAAATTCAAAGCAGTCAGAGCTCTGGGAAGGGATGCTATTAACTTTCCTCACCCATTATTTTTCATTTCTGGCCATTCCACTCTGCTTTACTAACTCTATATGATGTTAAGAATTCTAATACACTTTTCATTTGGCTTTTTCTTGTCATTGTGTATTGTAAGCTTTTGGGAACAGGCACAGCTTCCTTATTGAACATCTACACACATTTGGCACCGGGATTTAGTTCTTGAGGCCCTCTTGTGAGAAATAATAAAATAATTAAAAAAAAAAAGTTTGCCTCATAGGAAAGAGAAGATACTAGGAATTTCTGGAAACTTCACAAATCCCAGTCTAGTTTTGCAAAGCTGGGAAGATTCAGTAAAGTTCAGAAATCTAAACACTTACCGAAATGGTATGTAACCACAATAACAAACTTATGGATACTATTAGTTATAATAGAATCTCATCGTACTCTTGAACAACCATGAGCTGAGCACACCCATCTGCATTGCGGACTAGGACTATCACCGTTACCACTTTACCCACTGGAAAATTGAGGCATATATAATGAGAGGAAATTTGCCAAACATCACAGACTCCTGCAGCTCAGTCTCACATTTTTTGCCTCTTGTTCATCTGAGCTGTTTAAAGTTTGCTCCCTACTTTTCTTCACGATATTGATCAGGACAGAATGAAAGCATGTTCCCAAAGCTAAGGGAAGTTGAGAAGACAATGAAGCACTTGGAAAGATGTAAACTCTAGAAATTGGATTCTGGGCATGTACTGCCAGGATGGAAGATTTTTATTTAATTTTACAGAAAAATGTTCAGGTTATTTTACACTAAGATGCAAAATCTCATTTGCAGCCAAGCCCCAGAGGGAGTAAAAGGAACTTGGAGAGCTCATAAAGACAAGTGTAATAGGATTAATAAGAAAAAGGCCTAAGACATAAGCCTTCATTGTACACATTTCTTGCTAAATTTTAGTATTGATGAAGGGTGAAATGCCAAGACTTAACCACACACTCATGTCCTTGAGGCAGTAACAGAATATCAGCATTCACATGGGCTTCTTCTGTCACCATTTTAGGAGCAAGCACATGGGGATACTGCCTCTTGGGGTAGGAAAGGAGGAGGAAAGAAGATCATGAATGGATGCAGCTCTCCTAGCATGACAAATATTTACCTGGTGTTGAATTTTGCCTGGGTCAGGAGTTGCTGTCCACACTCTTCTACCATCTAACACTTGAGGGGAAGGGAGGTCAGAGGCTTACGCCAAAAAGCAGCCTTTCCTTGCCCATGACAAACCTCCAGCCCCTGCTGAGTGACCTGCTTCAGTGCTCTACTTGGGCCTCATCTCTGATATAAGTTATTGGTACCTCTTCCAATTTTGACATGTGTTTGATGGAAAGGACACTGGAGAGAGGAAAGGTGCAGCAAGAAATTCCTATGGCTTTGTAATGGAGATGGACACCATTGAGACAACTTTCAGGGGGCTTGGGCCAGGTTTGTCCTCCTGTATGAGAGAGGGCAAGCAGCAGTAACAGGAATGAAAGCCTACTTCCTTGCCCTGGAGATCAAGTGAAATACAGGGTTTTTACCCTCGCATCCCGACCCCGCTTGTGTTTCACAGCAGCAAGGTAATTACAGAGAACAGATCCGTTTAGAGGGACCAGACAAAGAGCTGAAGCATGAACACAGCAGACCACTGTCCAGCTTTCCTAGCATTGAGATTTGACATACCACCCCTGTGCCCATCCTCCTCAACTTAACTGTAGCACAAGCTGGTCTGGAGGAAGTTGATCCCCTCCCTGTCCCAGAACCTGCACGTGGGATGGAGGATTTGCTGGGGAATGGATGGGGACCCTGTGACAAATTGAGAGGGAGCACAGTTGGATGCCCAGAGGATGGAGCAAGGGTTAGCATCCATCACCACTGATTAGATCCAGAGAGAGACACAGACAGATCAAAGATAAGAGAGGCACCATTGTCACCTGGGCTTTGAGTGCATCAGTTATCTCATAGCACCTCCAAGGCAGCTGATGAACCTTTGCCCCTTTCTAACTGCCACACAGAAGACCTTTGTGACTGCACAGGGCAATCCAGTGTTACAGGGATATGTCCTTTGCTCACCCAGACTTTAACAGAAAGAAATGAAAGGGAGAAGGAGAGACGTGGCCAGGCCCATCACATTTTCTTGTCCGCCTGCTTTACCCATCTGTCTGTCTGCTGCTGCCAGTGCCTGTGTTGTGGGAGAAGGATGATTGCATCATTTTGATAGAGCTTGCTGTTCCAGCCCCCTGATTTAGGGTGAAATTTGGTTGTGCTGCTGGGTGTTCAAATGCTTGCCAGGTAGGTGCTACCAAGAACATTTATTAAAATAGACAGATGGGCACTGGGGTAGGAAGCAGCCACTAGAATACTTGAAATCAACAAACCATGAAATAGGAAAATCAAAAAACTATATTCCTGGAGCCTTTAGTACTAGCCTTCCTGTTTGGGGCTGTTCTTTGTACCCCTTTTACACATACACACCCACAGACAGCTACTCATGAAAATGCCACAGCCAGGTTTTAGTTTGTCTTTCTAGGCATTTCAGTTTGGCCAGGATTTGGGGGGAGTCCCAGAATGGCCCCCTGAACCAAAACCGGTGCATGCAAAATCAAAATGCAGCTTTGCTTGCAAATAAGCATCCAGGTTTCTCTGGGAGCTTGGGCATCTCATACACAGGCCAGGTCTGGCCCAACCCTGCTCGAGTGCAGTAAGAGGAACACAGCCACTGACTGCTGGTAGGTAGGAGGTGAGATTCCTAATCACTTGTCTAGATGCATTTGCAACTTATTCTGATTCCTTAACAGCTCTTTCTGTCTGCTCCTGTTCCTTTGGCATTGTGATCACTCTCCATTAGCTCTCTCAAGTAGTGGCAGGAGATGCCAGGATAGATACTGTCAAAATCAAATGTCTTCTTCGTTCTGTTCCTTTTCTTTTTTTCCTAACTTACCACTGGAAAACCCAAGATGCATAAGTTTGCCTTTCCCACAGGTATGTATAGACAAGAGAGTCCAAGGCTATTAAAAAATATATATCAGTCAGATATATCAGATTACTAGGGAGATCTCTACTCTTAGGTATAAAAACATTGCTGAATCAGTAACTGTCTTGAGATAAACTACCATGGCGTCAGTATTAGCAGTTAATTTTGGGTCTATGTTAAATTCTCAAGGGATGAAGGGCAGTCCCAAATACTGCTACCTTCTTGTAGCTGTGATCTTGTCTGAGTCACTTGCTGGCATCTCTTGAAGGACCAGCCTGCAAGAACTGTGAATTTTCTGTGAGCTTTTATGATTCTAAACTTGACCTTGGTCTTACAGTATTTCTGCTTATCTGTCACTAACCCGAGGAGAGTAAGGACAGTGTCACTGGGTGCTCAGGTATGACAGCAATGACCGGGGTAGAATAGTTATCTGCTCACTAGATGCATAGTAAGAACTCATTTGCAAAGGGAAGGGACCAAATTCAGGAGAGTTTTCTTAGTGCCTGTCCTTCATCATACTGATGTTAATGGCACTGTCCCAGAGAAAACCCTGAAGTGGGACATGCGATTTGTACTGAGGCAGTGGAGACTGGCTCTGTACTGTTTTCCCAGGGGGGGTTATCTGGGCCTATACAATGCCAGTACCAGATCCTTGTATTGCTTCAAGGGAGTGATGTCATGAACAGAGAATTTTGGTTTCTTTTTGTTTTGCCTCTCTTTTGGGCTCAGGGAAATGACGGTCCTGGTCTCCAGATGGTGCCAACTGGTGTAACCAGGTGGGAGTGGGATTTGTGAATGAAGGATCAGACATCCGAAGTATTTTTTCTTTTTTTATTATTTTTCTTTTTTCTTGTTCTTCTTTTTCTTTTCTTTTTCTCTTTCTTTTTCCTTTTTCTCTTTCTCTTTCTTTTTTTCTTTTTGCTGTTTACTGTAGAGATCTGAGATCTTCTAAGGGGAGGTGCTATAAAATGTAAACCATTAGTCAAGTAAGGCACATATTTGCCCTGTTTCTCATAGTACTGCACAGCATTCCTTTCCATTGGCTGGTTTATAAACCCCAGATTTGCAAGGTCATCTCTGTCTGATTTTGCAGTGTTGCATTTTTAGATGATGCTAAAGCATCCCCTTTATTGCCAAGATAAAAATAATACAAACCAAGCAGACTTTGACTAAAGGAGTAGCCCAATAAAACTGTAAGTGGCCCACACCAGGCCAGTAACTAGAAAGCAATTTGCAAAGCTCAGTGATGCTTTCAGTTCCTTTTTTTTGGTCTCATTAGGGCTGAGTATAGCTGCCTACAAGGGTCAGAAACCATGCTTCCCTCTTAAACACAGCTGCTTCCTTTGTTCCTCTCACTTCCCGAGTGCCTTAGCCCTGGCTCCTCTTGAGCCCTGAACAGGTTTGGCTGAGCCAAGGGGTTTTTTAGCTGAAGACATTGCAGCTCACAGTATTGGTCTTCATGGGTGGACATACAGTACGTATGGCAGCCTATCATTATGAAGCTGACAGGGAAAGCACTTGCTTGCACCTTCATCTGAGACCAATAGGAGTCCTTCCGTTTTCTTCAAGTCCTGTCTGTGGCATCTCGTTGAGTTTCCAGCTATAAATGTCATTGCCTCTGTAAGCACTGGAGTCTGAAGCAAGACACGTCTTCTCTGTTTAGAAGTGCTTTATTGGCTAGATAAGGGATTGAAAGAAGCATATTCAGGTCTCGAGCAACATTTAGTGGGGAAATGGTGCATCTCCTTTCCATTGCTCCTGCCTCTCACAGCGACCCTGGAATGTAAGGCCAAGGTCACGATTTCTCCAGCTGCCTTGATGGTGAGTCATATTCTTCTGGCCAATGTACTTCTGCATTTCCATTGTCTTCCAAGGTGACAAGTACTAAAGAAAAGGAACAATAGGCAAAAAGAAGCCTTTTGCTTTTTTTAATCCCACCATGATACAGAATTAACTGAGCATATAGGAGCATCATAGAGAACTGTTAAGCAAGTGGACTTAGCCTAAACTGAAAAGAATATGGGACAAGCAACCTACTGCTTGCAATAATGATGCAACCTGTGCTCCTTTTAGAAGTAAGGTCAAACCAAGGTTTGGCTGGTGGAAACTTTTCAGAGTCCCAAAAGAAGAGGGGGACCACACCCACACTTCTGCAACTGAATTCTCTCTCTAGCTCCCTTAGATTTAGGTGGAGGCATTTAAAACGAAACCAAATCCACAGAAGTTTGTTGCTAAGCTCCTTGAGGGTTGCCAGGACTCTCCCTGAGGTAGGCCTGGGACTGGGGAGGCAAAGTCACCCTCTCCCCATCTACAGCCCTCACATCTCTACACTGCTTTATGTTACTTTCATGCTGACTTTGTATTTCAGGGCCTCCTCACTCTCTTCTTTGTGTGTGCCCCTATAAGAAGGCAGGCACTGTTATGTAGTGGGGTAGAAAGCAGTCCTAGAGTGAGCAGACTAGACACATTTTTCCCTAGAGGATGATAGAAAAGGGAAATAGCTGCTTCTGCTGGGCTTCATTTTGCGGGAACTGGTGCTCTGCCATCAGCCTTGTCCTCCAGCCAGCTTTACACCTGCCAAAGATCAGTCCCTTCATCTGTGTCTACACATGTAGGTCACTCCATGACAGTTCCTTCCTTGCTTTCCTTTGGTCCCCTGGGAGACAGAGGGAACAGGTCTGTGTGATCTGATCTTGCAATTTTCATGTGTTTACGTTTTCACCTGCCTCATGAGTGTCCTTAATTCCCCTTGCTCCAACCTCCTGTGCTGCCTTCTTTGCTACTTCTTCCCCATCGCCTCTCCTCTGCTGTGCATCACGCACTGCCTCCCCGTCCACACCATCTCCTTTTTCCTGTGCAGTCCCCCCTCGCTGGCGTGCAATGTAGGCACTACTGCTTCCAGTTAGTCAATTAAGAGATCATGTTTCATGGCTGCGCTAGGTTGTTGGGGTTTCTTTTCCCTACTTAATATTATTTTTCCAGCTCCATCTTGGCACCTACATTTATTTGAAACAAAATGCAGGATAATTTGTCTTTCTAATTTTCAAGACACAAACTCCTGGTTCCAGGGGGGTCGGTGTTCCGGGCACCCGGTGCCAGCGAGCTGGGACTGCACACAGAGATTTGTGCTGTGTGAGGAAATACTTCATTAAACTTGTATTCCACGAAGACACTCTTGCTTCTTAACGCCTATGATTTTAATTAAAACCTGGAAAGTGAAGAATCCTCGGGTTGTATTAATGTTTTCATTTCTATTAGGACAGCAGAGTTTATAAACACGAGCTGGGTTTATAAATTAGACCTTGTACGAATATTAAGTGCACAGTGCAGCAAAGGCAGCAGAGAACTGGAGTGGAGCTGGCCCCATCTGTCTCTTTCCTTGGCTTGCTCCCGCTTTGCAGTGTCCTCCTCTTGGCAGAGGCTTTTCTGAGCTGTTCAAGGGTTCCCCCTTGGAGACTAAGCTAATGGCTTCTTCAATTTCTTTTTGTGGATGCTCTCCTCACTTAGCAAAGCAGGAAGAGAAGCAGATGTTTCAATCAGGGGCCTGTAAAACAACCTGCAAAGGTGACTTTGGGTATGGGGATTTTGTGATGAGTAATATGAAAGGGGAAAGAGATTCTCCTGACCCAGTTCTCATATTCTGATGTGTGTGTGTACACAGAGATGCACACAGAGATGCACACAGAGATAGTCAGATCTAAATATGCGTCCCACTTCCAGTCATCCACACCCAGAGCATGCATACGTGTCGCTGAGCATGGAAGGGAATGTGACAGAAGATGCAATCTCCTCCAGAGATGATGTGACAGCTGCATACGGCTATGCGCTGGCTGCACGGGGGGAGCGCAGGCAGGCATTGCCTAGCAGGCACAGCATGGCACAAAGACTGATGCAGGGGACCACAGACCCCACAGAGCCTGACTGTACTCAGCCGTGCAAACTGCACACAGGGCATTGGTGTGACACCAATGACAATAACAAGCACTTGTGTGCTGCATTCTGCTCAAGGACAGCAGAAAGGTTTGCAAAGGCAATCATCATCCACAGTTTTTTGCAAGGGAAAGCGAAGCATGGATAGATGAAGTGCCCAGATCCACATAGCTGTTGGCAGCAGAGCTGGGAGTAAAATCTGGATCTCATGGGTAGGGATCTTGAGTTCCCATTCCCAATTCCCACAGGGAAAACTTCTTACTCCTATCTGTAGTCATGTAACATCCTTGGAAATGGCAGTACTTTTTTCCTTGGCAGCGTAATAATAAGGTAGGGCTACGTTTATTTGCATCTCTAGCCTTTGGCCTTGGTATCTGAAGGCTGCTTCAAGACTGTCTTGTGGTGGCCCATTGGCAAGGGCAGCTCAGGTGTGCCTACCCTGTGTGTAATGCAGCATCACGCAGGGATGCTATCTCCATCAGTGTAGAGGTACCCTCACCTGCCTACACCCTGTGAGCATTTGCTTTTTGGAGGATGGGTGCATGCCTTCCATGCAGGAGTTTGTCTTCTCTTGAATGTGCAGAAGGACAGTCCCAGTGCTAAAACCATGCCGTCTCCCAAAGGATCTTTTGTATGGGAACCTGTGCATTAGTGTAAACATCTTTGCTCTGCAGTCTAAACCACATGTGAGAGGAGCAGGCCATCCCTTCAGACCTTGCTGACCTTGTTTAGCACCATAACTGCTAAACTGTCTGAGCTGGTTTGCAGGGTGGCACTTGTCATTCACTAACAGCTCTGTTTCCATCAATGTCTGAGGTGGTACAGGGGGTGGAGGAAGGTGGGAAGAGAGCCCCTGGGCATGCCTGTCTCTCCCTGCTTCCCTCACAGCATCACTGGATGTTTTGACGCAAGGGTGATGTTCAAGAGAAAGGAGGGAGGCGTGCTTGTTCTCAGCCTCTGTCTCCTTGAGCCCAGTAGGGCTGGTATTAAGATACCCTTCCAAGCAGCTTAAATAGAAATGTCTGGTGACAAAATTGAAACAAATGGGGAAGCTGGCGAGACTGGTTGGCAGGGGTTCCCTTCCCCAGTGCTGCCAGCTCCCAAGGGAGAGGAGAGGCTTTCTGGCACTTCCAGCCCCGATAATACATCTGAGTCAGGGGCAGGGGTGAAGGAGGGGAGGAGGAGGGGGTAGCTTCCTGGGACATCTTTGAGACTCTTCTGACACTGATGAACCCATTGGAGGCCATTATTTAGGCTGCCTGACAACATGGGCTCTCACTCTCTGTTGAGACTCTGAGGGCTCTGGGCTACCGCATCCCTGTGGAAAGACGGGAGAGCTGAGGTCTGGCAGTCAGGGTGATGCCAGGAGCTCCCCATTGGAAATTCCCGGTAGAGTGGCAGCTCCTCTGCTGCCCCTGAAGCCACTGTCACGGGGACACCAGATGTGTTTCAGAAATGCTGACTGCTTTTTGGGAATGCTTTAAGCTTTCTCTTTGTCACCTTCCTCCTACTTTCCTTCCCTGTTTCCTCAAGAGAGTGCAGGTCATCCCATTTACAAAATCAGGGTCTTTGTGTTTTGTTTAATCTCTACTTAATCCAAGTCCTTCTCACCCCCATGTGGCCAAATACCCTTCTGCACCCTTCCAGTGTGAAAGAAACTTAATAGTCAGGCAAAAGTCCTGCCCACCCGAGGGGCTGCTTAGGGAGTCAGTGAGTCAATGGCATGGCTTAACCCCTTGGGCTGAGTGAGTAGGGCTGGACGTGAGGGGTATCAGGGGTCTGAAAACCCTCAGAGAATGTGGCACGTGGACTCCTTCCAACAGTGCTGCTCCAAGCGGCTCTTGTGGGGACTTCATGTTTTCAATGAGTGGGTGTACGTGGAGGGGAGGAGGGATGAGCGCCAAATAGAAATGCCGTGGTAACACCGCACGTTAATGGCAACACTTCTCCAAGAAATTTCTCTTGAGAGTTCCTCATTATGCAAACAAGTCTGGCAAGTGATAATGCCTCCTGTACTTCCATGGATTAATGTATGTAAATGGAAGAGCTGCTGCTCGTTCCGAAAGCAACATCCAGTTTCCCACACCGGAGCCAGCGCCTGGGCCAAGGGCAGTGCATCTCAGAGCACACGCAGACTGCAGTTTTCAGCCTTCTTTCACACCAGCTGGCCTTTGCATTTTCTAATACCGCTTGGTTAAATGTGTTCTTCTTTCAAACATGCCCCCACACTGAGTACAGCATCGTGGCCAGTGGCCCTCCACGTGTGTGGGGTCAGTATACGTCACTGCGTTCTGCCCAGGGCAGTGTCATACGTCCTGGTGATCTGGTGGAGAAACTAGCAGAGTAGATCCTGGTGTTTGGGGATTTGATCCAGGCAATATATTGCCCCGTAACATTATACGAATGCAGGGGGGTAGATGGGGGTAGTGGTTGACTTCTTAGTCACAGGCTTTAATTTGATGTGGGAAAGGTGCCACTTGTTATCATCTGAAGGGAATTTTGTTACCTTAGTGAAATGAATTTGGTGTATTTTAAGTCGTCTTTTCATCTTTAGAGTAATGTGGTTAACAGAGACAAAAAAAACACGGAAAATTCAGGTGGGTTTAAGGAAGTTTGTTATTTTTTTAAGTAATCTAGGTCAGGTCAATCTGAGATGAGCCTGGGGCTGACATCACCAAGTTTATCTTGTGGTAAAACCAAAGTACGCTATCAGTGCGATGTTTTTCCACTTGAGATAACTTCTGACAGTTGCCATGAGGTTAAAAAAACATTTTTCTTTTTTTTTTTTCTTTTTTTGTTTTGAGAGAAGACTCTGCATATGACTTTCATTTGCTTGAATGTGTGTGTGTAGCAGAGCCCCATCAGGACTGGTACTGCCCAGCACCCTCAGCAGCAGCAAGGCAAGGCAGTGCTGGCTACCAACATCCACAGCTTACCTGCTGCATGGCAAGCACAAGCCTGGCCTTTGTGAGGTGCTCTGACTGCCATCTTTCCTCAGCACCAAATAACTGCAAATGAATTAAGTGATTCCTGATTGCTAAAACTGGTGTGTGCAGCAAGGCATATCTGTACTAAAGATTATTTGCCTGAAATGCAGGTGAACTGCTTTGCCAAGCACCCAGAGATAGCTAAAACTAAAGATGGTTTGGAATGTTTTAGTGCAAAAAAACCAATTTCACAACTTTTTTTCCCCCTGCTGTTATCAGGAAAATGAAAGCGGAGGGATTTGAGTCAGATTTTGATCCAAGCGAAAACATCCTTGTTTTTAGTACGCTTGAACTTTTTAATATCTAATTTGTTTCAAAAAACATGAAGCTAATTTTCTTTTCCTTTATTAGGTTGGGGAGGTTGTCGTTTTTGCGCTCTTCTCTTGACAGCTCAACTCAGAGAAAAAAGCAAAATGCTACATGATGGTGGCTCCCTTCTGACAAAGCAGAGCTAAATCATGGGAGATACAATCTACGTAGCACAGCCTGTAGCAAAGAACAGAGGCGTTTAACTTTCCTCTGGTTTTTCTAAGACAAAAGGAAGATGCATCTTAACGCGATAACAGCTTGAAATTAAGCAGTTTGAGGCATTTCAAGAAATGCAACCGAAATATTGTATGATAGGAATATTAAATTTCTTTCTCTCTTTCCCACCAAGAGGGAAAATGTTATAAAATTTCAGTGAATAATTTTGAATTTGTTTGTGCTGTGAGGGTTAGCTCCAAAATCAGTATCGTGCTGAAGTCAGAAGAGAGCTGACTTGTTAAGGAAATAGTTTACTAGGATGAATTCTGGTCATCCAAAGCCTGCCAAATGGCATGCTTGCAAAACAGGGAGGTGGTTTCTCTCAGCCTTAAAAGAGGCAGAGCCTGGTAACACCAATGGTGAGCCTTTTGCAACCTGCTTGCCCCTGGCTTGCCAACCTGCAGAGAGCGAACAGGGTGGCTCACTTAGAGGCTGCGTTGTCTATTTTGACCTGTGATGAGAAGAAAAATGTATTGCCTTGTATCCCAAGAACCTTGCAGAAATGGATGTTTTACATCCCGATACAAGTTTCCATTCTCCTTTTTATACAAACTACAGAATTCTGTTAACCCGGGGTGAGGGGGAGTGGTGGAGTGGGTGGGTGCTGGCAATGATGCTAGATTTGGAAACCCCTAACCTGCTTTTTTGCTCGTGGGATTGTGAAAGCGCTCAGAGATTGCAATTCTTCTCCAGCTCTGAAGAATCCCGTTGATATATGCTCCACATTATGATCATATATAAAGACTGATAAGGCACCTCTGAAAGAAAATCAGAGGGGAACGTGTTGCTGCGCGTGCTAAAGTAGCAGAAGCGTGAATGTCACGTTGAAGCCTTACATTTTGATCTATAGCTGTAACAAAGGGGGTGAGGGTCCTGTCTGTATAAAGAACACCAGAAAATCTACTGCCTAATGATTTTTAAAGATAATATAAATCAAAATTGAGAAACACAGAAGGCTTTTACACCTACTTAGTGGATTCTTTGTGCATTGAATGCCTGTTGCTATAAAACCCTACAGTACTCTGTCTTTGAAAGTTGACTGGGAACTAATAGCACCTTATCAGGGTTTTGCATGCGATAGCCCTAAGGTTTACCTTTGTAGTGCCTTTTGAAAAAAAGTCCTGCAAGTACAGAGCTCCAGTCTGTCCTCCAGCAAAGGGTGAAAAGGAGATGCAAGAAAGGGAAGTAATAAGATTATACCTAATTGCCTGAGCATCCACTTAACTATTTTATATATGTGTCTCAGAACAAATGTTTGTGGAGTGTCTAGACTGGTGTTTACAAATGTGTTAGCTAACTCTGGCTAATTGGGGAGCAATTAACGTGAGTTAAGATGCTAAGAGGTCTAGACAAAGCAGGAGCCGTGCCTTCCCTTGTGTCCCGCTTTCCTATCTCTGCCTTTATCCCACTAGGAAAACAGGGAAGAGGCTTGAATTGTAGCATAAGGAGGCACACTTCTCCCTGTAAGGGAAAAGCAGAAAAGGCAGGCCCAGGAGCCCTCCCAGCAGCGTGCTTCACCAAGGAGTACACGCTCAGCGCATCCTGTGTTCGCTGCATGGCCACTGTCCTGCTGCGGGAGCGCGGCCTGATACTTCACTTGCTCTGCCACACCGCCAGCTTTGGCTAAACCCTTCCTCTCTAACCCAGGGCCTTCTGCAGGTTCCTGCCCTCCTCTTGCTTTTCCCATGCCCGTGCTGAGCCTGCAAGCACATGGTACAGCCTTTCTACTCGCCACCCCTCCCTGCCCCTCTCTAATTGCAGTTAATTCTCCTCCCCCAAGCGTCAAGCTGCTCGAAGGAAACTACTTCCACAGTTCCACTCAGATGGCCGCCTTCACTGTCCTAAACAAAGCTGCCCCTCCGCCGCCTCCCTGAGGACGGCTGTGCCTTTGCTCTGCTCCTGCAGGGTCAGGCCGGGGGACGGGGCACGGCAGC
>NW_010147416.1:0-5982 GCF_000699245.1 Pterocles gutturalis | reverse complement strand
TCCGGCGAACAAGGACTACAACTATCTGCAGGCTTATTACAGCCAGGAGAACCGGGTGCTGTACCTGGTGCTCACCTCCATCTGCGACACGCCGCAGCTGCTGCGGGCCTGCGGGGACCTGGCAGCGGCCGAGAGCAGGGACACCGGCCCCGGACACCCCTCCGGTGGCCCATCCCCGCTGCCTCATGCCGAAGCCCACGAGTTCTGGAAGCACCAGGAGAAGCTGCACTGCTTGAGTCTTCTCTACCTCTTCTCCGTCTGCCACATCCTTCTGCTGGTGCATCCCACCTGCTCCTTCGACATCACCTACGACCGCGTCTTCAGGGCGCTGGATGGGCTGCGGCAGAAGGTCCTGCCCTCCCTCAAAGCGGCCATCAAGGACTGCCCGGTCGGCAAGGAGTGGAAGCTCAACTGCAGGCCCTGCCCTCCACGTCTCCTCTTCCTTTTTCAGCTCAACGGGGCCCTGAAGGTGGATCCCCCCCCAGGCAGAGGCCAGGACCCTTGTGGTCACTTGGAAAAGCCACCTCCCAAGAAGCACTCCCCCAAGAGAAGGTTGCAGCATGCTCTGGAGGATCAGATCTATCGCATCTTCCGCAAGAGCAGAGTGCTAACCAACCAGAGCATCAACTGCCTGTTCACCGTGCCCGCGAACCAGGCCTTTGTGTACATTGTGGCTGGTGGGCCCCAGGACGGAGATGATCCGGTGGCCATGCTTCTTGAGCAACTCAGGAACAACTGCACCATGAGAGAGACTGACTCGCTGCTGGCTCCCACCCTGTCAGGACCCCGGAGGTATCAGATGATGCGGCATGGCAGGCAGCAGCTGTCCTTCCATGCAGAGAGCAGCAGCAGCAGCTCCAGCTCCTCCGGGCAGCTTGTGGACTGCACCCTCAAGGAGTTCTTGTGGCAGCACGTGGAGTTGGTGCTCAGCAAGAAGGGCTTCGATGACAGCGTGGGGAGGAACCCGCAGCCTTCTCACTTTGAGCTCCCAACCTATCAGAAGTGGGTTGCTACAGCTTTAAAACTGTATGAAGTGACCATTGAAGGCAAAGATGATGATGCGACCTCTTTCACTGGGGAGCTGAGCTCAAAAATCATGGGCAGCATCAAAGTCTTGGAAGGCTATTTAGATATAGACACTAAGTTCTCAGAAAACCGTTGCCAGAAAGCTCTCCCCATGGCCCACAGCGCCTATCAGTCCAACCTGCCCCACAATTACACCATGACAGTCCATAAGAACCAACTGGCCCAGGCCTTGCGTGTGTACAGTCAGCATGCCCGCGGCCCAGCCTTTCATAAGTACGCCATACAGCTTAACGAGGACTGCTACAAGTTCTGGAGCAACGGGCATCAGCTTTGCGAAGAGCGAAGTTTAACTGACCAGCACTGCGTGCATAAATTCCATCTGCTCCCAAAAGCAGGTAAAGAAGCTCACTTGTAATTTGATCTCGTGGTTTAATTTTGTACCTGCTTTAAAATGTCTTGTTTTAGGCTGAAAACACTAACTCTTGCATGTTTGTGGAAGATGAAAACTTGGCAGCTTTAAAGCTTCATCTTTGTACAGTGCGATTAATTACAGCAGAGCTGTTGTGCAGGTTTCCTTTATGTCAAGTAAGTTTAGGAGCAAGTCCACTGTTAGTAGTAACTTTTGATTCCAGCTTGCTAATTAGAGTTACTACACTGGAGTCCTTTTATTCTCTTACACATCTCTGGTTAAGAGTTCTCTATGAAGAATAAGTGCCACACCCCCCTTTTTTTTTAAATAGATTTATTGATGTTAAGGAATAGAAACTAACTGAGATACATTTATCTCAGCAGGTAGAAGAACTATTTATGACTTTTAGGAAGAAGTGGTAAAAACAAAAAAGATTCCGTTTAGTGGCATAGCCTACACTGGAATTTTGTATTAAAAGTGGGAAAGGGAGGGAGTTGCTTGACAAACTGGCATTACTGGCAAATAATTTTGCACGTATACAGAGCAACGAGGAAGCAGTGGATGAAGAGAATTGAAGAGTCTCTAGAAATGGTGAGCAATTTATCTAAGGTTTGATTGATTTTGCTTTTAGGGGAGAAGCCAGAAGCAGACAGAAATCCTCCAGTTCTCTACCACAACAGCCGGGCTCGTTCAACTGGTGCCTGTAACTGTGGAAGGAAACAAGCTCCTCGGGATGACCCCTTTGATATCAAGGCAGCTAATTACGACTTTTACCAGGTAACTATTAGGTTTCTGTTTTTGCTTCAAGCAGTGCTTTTGCTTCTTCAACAAAATCTGTATTCTGAAATGACTACAAGTAAGTTTTCTCTTAACCTTATCAACTTGTAAATGTTACTTGGGGAGGATATTTCTGGGAGCAGAAGCTGTTTGCATGATGGGCTGACCAGAGGGGGCAGTTCCAGTTTTACCAGTGCACATGTGCAGGAGCATCTATTTATGCTTCGAGCGTGTTGGTTCATGTGAATTTTAAATCCCTCATGTCTGTGGGCTGTATTCCCATTGCTGCTTTGGTTCTCATTTAGTGCAAACCTCTTGAATCTTAATTGTAGTTGCTGAATGTTATGACTCTCAACTCCTTCATCACAGAGGCGGAAGGTGGAAAGTTAACCACATGTTCTTTCTCATAGCTGCTGGAAGAGAAATGCTGTGGGAAACTGGAGCACATCAACTTTCCTGTATTTCAGCCAAGCACACCTGATCCAGCACCTGCTCGGGATGAGTCATCTCCTGCCCCTCCGGAAGGCGAGATTGAGAAACTTAAAGAAAAAGAACCTCAGACTCAGGGAGAAAGCACAGGCCTGAGCCTAGCCCTCAGCCTGGGTCAGTCGACGGGCAGCTTGGGCACTTACCCTCCTGACGCCCAGGGTGGAGGGGACAATGCAGAAAGTCACGGGCAGAGTGGGGACTCCAAAAGCGAGAAAAGGCCAAGCCTGGTAGATCGCCAGGCATCCACTGTCGAGTACCTTCCTGGGATGCTCCATTCTAATTGCCCCAAAGGGCTTTTGCCCAAATTCTCCAGCTGGTCACTGGTTAAGCTGGGGCCTGCTAAGGCTTATAACTTCCATACAGGCTTAGATCAACAAGGCTTTATCCCAGGAACAAACTATTTAATGCCTTGGGACATTGTCATCAGGACGAGAACTGAAGATGAAGGAGACTTAGATACCAATTCCTGGCCTGCACCTAACAAGGCTGTTCCTGGAAAAAGAAGTGCGGTTGTGATGGGAAGAGGAAGACGGAGAGATGACATAGCTCGAGCTTTTGTGGGATTTGAATATGAAGATGCACGTGGTAGGAGGTTCATGTGTTCTGGGCCTGATAAGGTCATGAAAGTGATGGGAGGGGGGCCAAAGGAATCCGCCATCAAAGCTCTCAATTCTGACATGCCGCTGTACATCCTGTCGTCGACGCAGGGACGAGGACTCAAGCCACATTACGCTCAGTTCATGAGACTCTTTGTGGTGGTTCCTGATGCTCCGCTGCAGATCACGTTGACGCCTCAGGTAAGAAATGGAAGAGGGAATCTGGTAACTGCAGAGAAAGGGTTGGTTGCTGCAACATTAATTGCAGGACTGGAAGGTACAAGGGTGTTAGGCAAGGGTGCCAGAGGGATGCTACAAGAAACTCTCTCCAACTCAAACCAACTTCAGTCGAGTTCTCTAAGGCAGTAGTTGCCAAAAGTGTCTTTTTTTATAAACAGTTTATTTGGGTTTTTTTTAAGCTTCCAGATTGGCTTATGCTAGCTATATACTTTGTATAAAGTAAATTTAAAAAAAATATTATCAAAGGTGAATTAATAGCCTTCCATACTGTAATAATTGCTTCTTTTTAAAAAGATAACAAGTAATAGCTGTGTAAGAATGAATTTATCACTTTAAATGTCATAGAGAAAAGCAGTGACTCGTTGTTGAAATTATTATTAGTTACCCTTTGAATTTAGGAGGTGAAGAGGTGTTGTTTTTTTAATTGGATATTTTTTCCCATTTTCAAATATATGTTAATAGAGAAAAAGCTCCATTTGCACTTTCTTAATTTTTGAGGTAGTAAAATATGAACAAGTGTATCTTCAATTACTGCTCATTACTTCTTAGACTACTGTTAAATGTTGCAGGAATCTTTGAATATTCACATTGGTTTAGAGTGAGGTAACAGCTCAGGAATATCTGTGGTGAAATCTGCTGTTAACGCAGCATTTACTGCAGCCTTAAATTCACCATCTATGCTGTGATAAAACTGGAAGTTTGTGGATGTCTCACAATAACAGCACAGTGGTTTCCTGGAATGCGCTCAAGTGGATAAAAACCTTGTTGTAGGCAAGACTTGAGAGACTTCCTTGGATTAAGTTTGCTTTTAAGTTTTGGGATTTTTTAATTCTAATGATGTTTGTTTATCTACTAATTTTCTTTTTTTTTTTTTTTTTCAGGTTCAACCAGGGCCACCACCTTGTCCTGTATTTTACCCTGAGAAGCAGGAAATAACCCTTCCGTCTGATGGACTGTGGGTGCTTAGATTTCCTTACGCGTATGTAACAGAACGTGGACCATGCTTTCCTCCCAAAGAAAGCCAACAATTAATGAGTTACAAAGTTCTCCGAGGAATCCTGAAAGCGATTACACAATAAGAATGATTCTGATAGATTGATTTTAGTTTAAAAATACTATTTTCAATACAAATAATGGATTTTGATTCATGTCTGTTACCCAACAGTTATCACTGCAACCTAGTGAAGCCCACTGCATTTCACACAGTCAGATTGAAAATAAGGTCTGATATCAAAGTGGATAAAGGAACCCAGGAGACATAGGTTTGTTAAACTTTCACATGTGAAAAATAAAACCTGGTTATTGTAATGTACTGAACCTGTATTACTAGATGTTTTGATGATAGCGGTTTTTGCCATCCTATCTTTCTACATACATATTTAGGAATATTTAAAAATTGCCTGAAATCAAGAGTTTCCTCTTCCTCAACCATTGAGGCAATGATGGGCAGAATCTTTTCTCTTTCTAAACAAGCTATTGGTATGTCAACAACTGATGCTTATAATGTGGTGATGTGAGATTTGATCTCATCTTTAAATAAAAAAAAGGCATTTCAGTTCTGATTTGTATTAAAACAATAGCCAGAAACTGTGCTTACTTATACCAAGTTGGACTATTTTGCTGTATTTGTATTAATAGATCAGATTTTATTAAAAGGCTGACTTAATTTCATATTTTGGAATGACAGATCACCTGCTGGTCAATTTGTGGAAAAGGTACAGCTGTATAAGCTTGTTCAGTATAAGCAACTGCAGCTTAACTGTCGGTAGAGCTTGACTTGTACTGATTAAACAGACTTTCAGTTGCTAAAAGGATGGGTTTGGCCTGGTTTGAATCTCAAATTGGAGTTTGGGTAACGATACTACGCTTTCCGAAAGATGCGCAACATGATGTACTGAAAGGAGCTTAAATCCTGGGAGCTTCGCACATGGCTGTCGGTGCCAAAAAAACAGTCACAGTAGATCAGCTTCTAAGTTTTTGTCCAGGTAAGATGTGTTAGTGAGAGCAGCTGTATGCTGAGACCTCATTTAATTTATAGAATATTTGTTTTTAATTAGGATGCATACAAAATCTAATTTTGTGAGGATCCAGTAATTATACTGCTTGACCGGAGTAGAGACCTGATATTTGTTCCATGTGAGGCCTCTCTGCTCCGCTGGGTGTGGGGAACGCTTCCCTCAGCCTGTGAAGGAGCCAGTCTCTCCCTCTCTGTGCTGTAATGAATTCGGATTTACCCAGCACTTAGCGATTCCCGCGTGCAATCAATAAAATGAAAAGTACCACAGAGAACAGATGCTACAGGCAGTGGGGAAAGTGAAATGGGAAATTAAAGCGTGTAATTGGAAATTGCTCGCAGCATTTGTTAACTACTTAAATTGCGAGCAGCGACAGGCGCCTGGAGGTGCGAGGGCCCGGCCGAGGGCTGCGGCCGAGCGCCCCTGAGGG
>NW_010147415.1:0-277 GCF_000699245.1 Pterocles gutturalis | reverse complement strand
ACTGAAAGGAGAGCACTTGACAGCAGGATGGGTGCCGGGCAGGCAGTGGAATGCCCCATGTGTCCCCTGCCCTCCCCATGTCCCCTTGGGGGCACAGGCTGGGGCTGAGGGCCCTGTGGGGGACTTTGGGTGAAGGTGGCACATGTAGGGAGGCAGATGGTGGGTGGGGGGACAGCCCAGGGTGCAAAAATCGGATCCCTTTAGGGGTGCTGCTCCACAAGGTACAACCGCCCCATCCCAAAATTTCAGGATTTCCAGTCCCCGTGCCCTTACCGGA
>NW_010147414.1:0-2577 GCF_000699245.1 Pterocles gutturalis | reverse complement strand
CTCCCAGCCCCCTGTGCGACCCCCGCGTACCTCCGCGGCCTGGGCCGGCCCTGACCTGCTCCCTGCTCTCTCCGCAGTTCGTGGAAAGCGACGATGAGGAGGAGCTGCTGTTCAACATCCCGTAAGTTCGTTCCCTGAGGTCCCGTGGTGGTGGTTTGGCTGCTGGCAGGGCTTGTTCCTCGCCTTCGTGCTCCTGGGAAGGAGGCAGGGCGGGGTGCCCCTCAACGGGCGCTGATTTGGGGAGAATGGAGGTGAAAACGCCGCTTGTGTGTCTCTTGGCAGGTTTACGGGCAACGTGAAGTTAAAAGGAGTAATTGTGATGGGAGAAGACGACAGCACGCACCCAGCAGAGATGAGGCTGTAAGTTAAATCAGTATTAACTTTGCTGCAGCCTAAACTGAACTGATTGACTCGTAGCTGACGAGCAGAGTGATTCTCAGGCTGCCGGGTGGCCAAGCGGAGGGTGTGCAGTGTGGGAGGAAGCAGCGTTACTCAGCTGCAGCTCAGCTCGTCCAGGGGCCCAGGAGGAGGGAGAAGGTGGAGCTTTCCTGGCGGTGAGCCTGGCTGCTCGCTGCCTTTTCTCTAGAGAAGTGGAGCGCTGCTTTTAATTAGAAGAGAGTGTTTGGGTGAGACACTGGCTGGGCTGTGAGGAGACCAGCCTGCTGGGATCAGCGGGCCAAGAGGGGTTTTGCTTTGGAGGGGACCTCTGAGGCCTGGGAGAGAGGGACACAAGTGACAGAGTGTCCTGCAGCCAGCTGAGGTTTGTAAGGCTCTTGGCAGTGCTCCTGCTGTACTGAGCCCTGTGGTCTGCTTTACCTCCTGAAGGGAGAGAGATTCATCCTAACACCACCTTTCCTTTTTTTGAAAATGAAAGAATATTGAGTGCTCTGCAGTTCTTGCTTGTGGGGAAAGAAACACACCTTTACCAAGCCCCTCTTTTCCTTGTCTCCAGCATACTGGGGTCTGGGTTTCTTCCTGTACCCAAGCGTGCTGAGATCTGTCTCTCTGCAGCTGTGTTTCTTGCTCTCCGTTGTCATTTCCTCAGGGTGTTAGGTATTCTGGAATGTGATGATGCTTTGTGGTGGTGTTGGTATTTTCTCCCTCAGAAGACAAAACAAATCCAGTTTCTTATTGTTGACAAGAATCCAGGTAGTGCTAATGGATGGGGAGGAAACCAATGAGCTGACCTGTATGTTAATAGCCTCCTGGCTTTCCTCCCTCTCTTCCCAGGTTCAGGAACATTCCTCACATGTCCTTTGATGATGTAGGCAGGGAACCAGACCAGACATTCAGCCTGAACCGGGATCCGACGGGCGAGCTGGAGTACCCCACCAAGTACGATGTGGACCCTGGGGGGAGGGTCCTGAGGGTCCTGATGTGCCGCTGAATTTTAGGAAAGTGTTAGCAGGGGGCAGTGCCTTCCCCTACATTTCAAAGCTGCCCACAGTAGAATTTGCCTCCCCAGCTCTGTCCTGCCCTTGTCAGGTGAGAGCTCTGGTCTGAAAACCTCTCCAGAGCCAGAGGGATCCCTGTGCTTGTGACCTGGGCTTTCTCGGGGTGCAGAATCATCCCAGTGTCGTGTCCCCTGCTCCTGGCCCCAGTGACAGCTTGTTGCTGGCCCGCTCACTGCAAGCAGGAGGAAAGCCGCTCCTTCTGCTCTCTCAGTCGTTTGCTCCCAAGTCTGACTCAGATTAGGGTAGGAGCCATGCACGGGCACTGAGAGGAAGCGGCAATGCAGCCTGTACACAGAGCTCCGGTTTCTGAATGTGTTTTCTTTCAGAATTGCCCGTTTCTCCAATGTTTACCACCTCTCCATCCACTTTCCAAAGAACTTTGGAGCGGAGACAATGAAGATTTTTTATATAGGCCTGAAAGGAGAATGGACGGAGGTAGGTGAGAGCAGAGATGAGCGAGACTCTGCTAACAGTGTAAAAGGGCTTTAAATCGTAGCCTACGCTGAGCTCTAGTGGTCAGGAAGAAGTGGGGGGTGTGGGGATGGATGGTGTGGGATGGAAAGTCTGTAAGATGGGAACCTGCTCAGCTCTTGCCAGTCAAGTGTTTTAGGAGGGACTTGAAATCTGCTCCCCTCTAGACTAACACGTTTAATCTTAACTCAGGCTCATCGCCATGAAGTCACCATCTGCAATTACGAAGCATCAGCAAACCCAGCTGATCACAAGTTGGAACAAATCACCCCACAGACTCACTTCATCTCCTAACAGTGCTCTTGAGAATCTCCCCAAGGCTTTGGTACAAGTAGATGGACCTGCTGGGCTGACTCGGACAGAAATGGCTTCCTGAAGCACTGGAGAGCGTTGGATCCGCTTTTCGCGTTGGTCTTTGCCTTGGAAAGCAGAGTGCCGAGTGTGGGCCATGCCCTGCAGAGGGGGTCGCTCGGGGCATCGGTGTGTTGAGCCCTGCAGCAGCTGCAGCTCTGCTGGCTAACGGCAGCCCCGGTCCTTAGGCAGGGGCGAGCTCGTGTCTGGTACCGATCGCTTCTCTGACTGCCAATAAAACACGCGCTGAGGTGCAGAGCTGTGGCCTGGTCACCGTGTCCCTGGGTCCCAGCCCGTGGGT
>NW_010147413.1:699-2770 GCF_000699245.1 Pterocles gutturalis | reverse complement strand
TGGGCAAGAGCCCTGGCTGCAGCCGGGTGAGCAGCGCCCGTGCCGCTCGCTCAGCTGCTCAGAACAGCGAGTGGGTTCTCATGCGAGAGCAGTCCCTGAGGGTCTGCACGCTCCGGTGGTGCTGCTCTGCGGTTGGTCCTCGTGCTGACCCCGATTCAAAGCCCCTGGGCTTCCAAACCGCACGGGGCATCGTCACTGCTGTGCAGACCCTTCCCCATCCCACGGCCTTGTTACGGGTGTAACGACAAACACCGCAGCTCGTTTCTGGGCTGTACAAACGGCCCCAATCCAGCTCTGTGCCACTCACTGCTGGCCTGTCAGGGGGTCTTTCCTTTTTCATTTTGAGGCAAGACTCCTAGTTTTGAGGATCCAGTGCTACACAGTGGGAGATTTTTTTTTTTCCCCAGAACAATCGCACACTGTTCAGCACTGTATGGAGTGTCAAATAAACACACTGCCTCAGCCCCCAGCATTTCCTATGGCCTGGGTCATTTTTAGAACATAGGCTTTTTTTCCCTTCCATGTTGCAGAAGATCGCCCAAACGCTGCTACTGAAACCATGTGGGTTCATTGCTGTGTGACTCTGCTCCAGGCCCGTGTCACCGCCCCAGGAGCAGCAAAAACCACCGTCTGTCACAGCCGAGAGCAGCTGCCAGCCCCTCGCAGACGCAGCACAGGGGTGGCTCCTGCATGTGCTGGAGACGATCTGCCCAGTTTGGGTCACAGCTCCTGCAGGAGCATCGCTTGGGAAAGCTGCTGCCACAGCTCAGGGTGGATTTGGGGAGTGGGAAACACCCGCTCCCCCCCAATGCCACCCAGGACAGCGTGGGCTCCCTGCGCCGCACTGCAGAAAGTCCTGGCTTTCTCTGGAGCTGCATCTGGCTGCCCAGAACTTTCTCCCAGCACGGGTGAAACCGATCCGGGCACTGCCGGCACCGCCGAGGGTGCAGGGAGCCCTGCTCTCGCAGGTGCCATGCGAGCGATGCTTTCCCAGTGTTTTGCACAAGAGGTTATTTTTTTCCAGAAGTTTCCTGTTGGGCCCTGCCAGTGCTGTCCACTCCATCCATCCTCATCCCAAGGGTTCAGCACCATTAAAAGCACCATCCAGCTCCACCGTGGCGGCTGCTCCCCTCGCTGTCACCATCTGAGCACAGCCATGTGTCAGAGGAGCAGCTTCCCTCCCTGCTCTCATCCCTCCACAGTTTTCCCATTAGGGGACAGTCCATCCCCACGCCCTGCCAGAAGCTGCAGCCCAAAACGCATCATTTAATAATTACATCAGGAGAAAAGAAGTGCTGACCTCCCTCCGCATCTGCTCCTGCCAGCAGCCCTGGGAGCCCCGGCGGGACCGTGTGTCACTGCAGGACAACACCCCTGGGGTGACCCCAGCCTGGACCCCTGTTTGTCTGTGCGGGGCAGAGCAGGGTTTTGGCATTGCCCCCGCGTGCCTTTGAGGGGCAGGATCATCCCTCAGTGCAGCTGGTGCGTTATCCCTCGCACTGCCCGCTCCCTGCACACAGCCCCCAAAGCCTGTTCCCTCCCGGCTGTAACCGCTGATGGGGCCGGAGTCTGGAAGCACCCAGCACTCTCTTTAGAGCTTCTGGAGGTGCTGTAAGGGAACCAAAACCTGAAGCATGAAAAACCACCAGTTATGGAAATGAAGGCCACAGCAACCGGGTTATATTGGAGGGGGGAAGCAAACAAACAAAGAGAAAACAAGGAGGTTGGAGGCTGGAAAAGCAACTTTCCTGCCTCGGAGCAGGGCTGGCTGCTGCATTGGGTGCAGGCAGGACCATCCAGGTCCAGGCAAGTTCGGGAAGTCTCTGCGGCAGATACCCACCAGCCCACTGCAGCGTTTTCTGAATTAAACCCCATGTTTAACCCGCCTGCCTCCCGGCACTACTCACTGCAGCTCTCCAGCCATACCCTGCCAAATGTCTTTCCCCCCCCTCCCCATCCCTGCTTTGCAAGGACTAAACTGTTCCATGGAGTATTTTTATACTGGGGCAGCTCCCGCAGCCCTTGTGACTCGCCCCGAGCCGGGATCAGGGCAGCTCTGTGCTCCACGGGG
>NW_010147413.1:0-620 GCF_000699245.1 Pterocles gutturalis | reverse complement strand
TTTTTGCTGCGGTGGCCCGTCCCGGGGGGGGGGTGAGCAGCCCCTTGGGCTCACAGAGACGCCCCGTTAGCAGTCTCTGATCCAGTAGCATCCTGCAGCAGGGAGTTCCACGGCTGGATCCAAGCACGCTGAATTATTTCTTGTCTTCTGTTCAGACTTGCTCTTTTCGGTTTCAGTACCTGTTCCCTTTTTTCTTTGCGTTATGACTCAGGGAAGCTCCCAGCAGTCTGCGTTGCTGGGGGAGCGGCGGCTGGGCTGTTAGTCAGCGCTTTGCTGGCGTGCCCTGCGTTACAGGTCTTGCCGTCAAATTCCCACTCTCCACTCTCCCGGCCATCCTCCTCTCTCCTCACTTGGCTCGGTGCTTTCCCGTTCATAAGCATCGCATATTGAAAATCACCAGAAAGCGGTTTGCTCACCTGCTGCCCGGCCCCGGGTCCCGCAGTGCCATCCGAGAGCCGTTTGTGCGAGCTGCGGGAGCTTCATCCTTATCCCAGAGCAGTTTCCCATGCGGCTCCCTACTGGAGTCCCCGTATCCCGCATCCTCCCCACACACATTTCATCTCCTTACCTCCACCAGGAGCTGCTTTTCTTCTCCTTCGGCTGCAAAATCTCCTGGGCCA
>NW_010147412.1:0-806 GCF_000699245.1 Pterocles gutturalis | reverse complement strand
AACTCCTCGGGTGGGAGGAGTTGTGTGCATGTAAGTTGCTGCGTGAAGCTGGAGTATCAATTGAGTGGATTCATGAACAAGAACAAGTACCGTGAATGTTAATACTGAACCGTTCAACTTTTATAGTGTTTTCTATCGATTTTTTTATTGTTGAGGTTGCTTCAATAAGGCAACATCTTGCATTCATCTATGAGAAAGAAGAAGACTGGAGGAATGCGGCGCAAGTATTGGTGGGCATTCCTTTGGAAACAGGGCAAAAGTAAGTACTGTGGTAGACAGAGTTCTGTGTTGTTCAGTGTGCTTGCTCCCTTTGTACTTAACTAGATCAGCGAGTGAGAATTTTGGGGTTGTGTATTTTCCCAGAGTTTCAGTCATTCAGGCCAGAACTGCTGCCAGACGACAGAAGGATAGCTTGATGACTGTACATTACAGTGAACAGTTTAGTGGGTCAAAATACTGCACTGGAAGCTTTGCACTATTTATTAGTCTTGTTGATAAATGGCCTTTTTGATAGTATTTTACAATAATGCTTCTAAGGTTATTGAAAGGTTCTTGAAAGGGGGCAGTCCTTCCCTGCTTCCAGTTCAACAGGAAGACATAGTTTGAAATCGGTTATTAACAAGTACAGCTGAGGTATTTTGTGGAGGTTGGTTTGTGGGTTGGTTTTATCTGATAAGTCTGAAGTCCGTGCTGTTACTTTTCTCTGGCTGTCCTTTCTAGCCTCTTTCTTTTTTTGCATGTAGAAGCAATTGCTGTAGCTTTTGCCCATTTTGCAGCTATTTATTCTAATGCAAGTTTGCTGCTTT
>NW_010147411.1:0-1381 GCF_000699245.1 Pterocles gutturalis | reverse complement strand
CCCCTTTTGTCCCTGTGTCCAGAGCCGGGGTCATGACCCAGCTGATGCCCAGCCAACCTGGACGTAAACATTTTCTTTAAATATTTGGAGACACTTCAAGGGACCTGGGATGGAGGATTTGGGAGGATTTGGGGGGGGTTTGAGGGGGTTTTTGGGATTTTTTTTGTCTGGCATCCTCCTTCGGAAGGGAATCCTCCTCCTCTGGAAAGAAAGCTGGGAGTGGGAATAGGGAGAAATGAAATAAAATGAGAGAATAGGGTTAAAAGGGGAATAAAAGGGGAATTAAAAAGCAATAAAATAGGAATAGAATAGGAATAAAAAAGGAATTTTAAAAAAAGGAATGAAATGGGAATAAAAAGGGAATGAAATAGGAATAAAATGGGAATAAAAAGGGAATGAAATGGGAATAAAGTGGGAATGAAATGGGAATAAAAAGGGAATGAAATAGGAATAAAATGGGAATAAAAAGGGAATGAAATGGGAATAAAGTGGGAATGAAATGGGAATAAAAAGGGAATGAAATAGGAATAAAATGGGAATAAAAAGGGAATGAAATGGGAATAAGGTGGGAATGAAATGGGAATAAGGTGGGAATGAAATGGGAATAAGGTGGGAATGAAATGGGAATGAAACGGGAATGAAGCAGGATTAAAAAAAAGGAATAAAAAGGGAATTAAAAAAGGAACAAAGTGGGAATGAAATGGGAATAAATCAGGATTCAAAAAGGAATAAAGTAGGATTGATATAGGAATAATGTAGGATTAAAATAGGAATAAAGTCGGATGAAAATAAGAATAAAGTAGGGTTAAAGTAGGAATAAAATAGGAATAAAGTAGGGAAGGTGGAGGGGGGTGTGTTTAAACCCTGAGGTTTTAAGCTCGGAGGGATTTCAGATGAATAATCGCCAATAAAAAGTTGCGCTGCGCAGACACCCGCGTGTACCTGGGTGCCGTGGGGGGACCCGCGTGGGTGTCGCGGCTTTTCCCCCTCCTGCCTGCAACCCTCTGCCTCGGATTACCCCTAGAAAGCCGGGGGATAATTATCAATTTTAATTAGCAGAGCATCTCACCGCATCCCTCTGCCTCGGCTGCCCCTATAGAGAAATCCACACGTGCTGGGGATGCGCAGGGAACCCGCAGAAACGCACTTTTCCCTTCAAAGGACCCACTCGGGAGGGGAAAAAAATGGGAATTTGCAGAATTTGCCAAAAGAGGAGGAGCCCCCCCTGCCTCTCCCTGGGGTTTTTTTTCCCAGGGAGGGGAGAAGGGGGCAGTTGGCAGGTTGAATCCTCCAGTTTGTTCATGAAAAATTAATAATAAGCTTAATAATCCTAATAATAATCCTAAAAATAATCTTATTAATAATCTTAATAATCATAATA
>NW_010147410.1:0-263 GCF_000699245.1 Pterocles gutturalis | reverse complement strand
TGGTCCCCAGAAATGCTCGGAAGAGAAGATCGAGATTCTCCAGGGGAAGATTTCTCTTCTGGAGGACCAGCTGGCCAAGCTGAGGGACAGCAGCGCCCAGGAGAAGGGAGAGGTCATGGGGGACATCCTGAAGGTACCGCTGCGTCTCGAGAGAGCCTCTGGCGAGGGCAGGCAGCGCTCAGGTGGAAAAATCCTCTGCCTGGGGAGAGCAGGGAGTGTGCGGTGAGGCCATGCGGGGCGGGGCCGGCTGGTCCCCGCTGTCG
>NW_010147409.1:0-471 GCF_000699245.1 Pterocles gutturalis | reverse complement strand
CAATTTTTCCCCTTAAATTTTGAGATTTTGGCCCCAAAACTTGGGATTTTTCCCCTAAAATCTTGATTTTTGCTCCCAAACTCAGGATTTTGGCCCCAAATTCCCAATTTTTCCCCTTAAATTTTGAGATTTTGGCCCCAAAACTTGGGATTTTTCCCCTAAAATCTTGATTTTTGCTCCCAAACTCAGGATTTTGGCCCCAAATTCCCAATTTTTCCCCTTAAATTTTGAGATTTTGGCCCCAAAACTTGGGATTTTTCCCCTAAAATCTTGATTTTTGCTCCCAAACTCAGGATTTTGGCCCCAAATTCCCAATTTTTCCCCTTAAATTTTGACATTTTGGCCCCAAGACTTGGGATTTTGTCCCTTAAGCCCAGGATTTTGCTCCTAAATTCCCGATTTGTCCCCTTAAATTTGAGATTTTTGCCCCCAAACTCCTGATTTTTGGCCCCAAAACTCAGGATTTTGGCC
>NW_010147408.1:0-4103 GCF_000699245.1 Pterocles gutturalis | reverse complement strand
CGGGAGCAATTCCTGCCGAGAGAGCCCAGCGGGCTGAGCACGGTGAAGGCTTTTTCTCCGTCGTGCTGAAGGCAACGGCGTGGCAGTTGCGGTACTGCTCCGGCACAGCGGGTCCGGTCACGGGTGAAGGGCTGGATGGCTGGGCTGCCGCAGCCTTCCCGCTATGAACCGTGGTGATCTTGGTCCTTGTGACAACGACCTCTTCTTCTGGTGGTCATTGTTTCACTGGGAAATTTATGTTTTAAATGTGTATTGCTCAAAACCTGATTTTTTTCATGACACATAACTGAAAAGGTCACTGAATGTAGGGTAAACAAGTAACACGAACTGTCCCCAAGGAAATCCTGTGGTACACCTTGTTATTTAAGACCCTGGCTGTGTATTTCCAACTTCACTGTGATGATGCTTCTCTAAGTTTTTAAAGATCATGGTGCACGTCCTGCTTTTCTTCATCACCGTTCCTTGTGCTGGTGCAGGTTCTGAGCTTGCACCACCTTTCATGAATATGTACGCATTCGGTGGTTTGGCAGGAAGGGAGAGGACGTGTTCCCCAAGTGCTGGGGATCCTCTCAGCCACTGACTAGTCCGCATAGTGCCCAGCACCCCTGTCCTGCCCCGACAGAGTTTGGTGCACTGCGAGTCTCCTTGGAGGGACTGCCACCAAATGCCTGCTTGATAGTTTATGTGCTTCAACAGACAGCCTTTGCGTGGTGGAGGGTGGCTGAAGTAATTTTCTCCCTTTTTTGTATAAGATTTCAAAAATAGCCTTCACTGATAGCAGATACTGCAATTTGAGGGGCAAAGATGGCAAATTAATTCCTCCGGTTTTTATAAGTGACAGCTAAAATTGGCCATGTGAATCTGGCACCAGGAAACATCGGAGCTAATCGTGTGCCATTTGTTGGAGGGTTAGGATGCCTGGTTCTCTTTGAGCATTTGTCTTCTGACTTTCTAACGCATTGAGTAAAAAACACATGAAGTGGAGCACTGCAGTGTCCTCAGCAGAGGTAGCAGCTGATCTGCGTTCGGTGTCTGAAGAGTGGGGCTGGTCCTCACACAGGGAGTTTGCTTTGTGACCTTTGCCTACCCTGGAGCAGAGGTATGTATTTCTTTGCACAGTTTCCCTTTCAGGTCTTAGTTTAGTGCAACTTCTTAAAAAAAATTTTTACTTTAGTAAAAAAGTCCAGAAGTACACTTCTGAAATGACTTCACATTGGAGCACGCCAGATAGATAGTACTTGCTTGGCTTGCTGGTCATCTTTCAGTGAAACTTAATAATCCATTCGAGACAAGTTTCCTTCCCAATGCCTTCTTGGCTTTTGGGATGCAGCCCTTGTCTTTGTGAGAACAATTTTTGGATGGGTACCTGTTCCTTTGCTGGTGATTTGTTGTGTTCCCACTTGCGCATTTCTTTTTTTCTTCCCTCTTATCCCTTATTATCTCATCCTATCTTATCTCTTTCCACCTAGAAGCATCAGACTCCCCAGCTTATTGCTACAGCAGGCTGCCATTACCTACAGTAACCCCTTTCATAGGGTAAGCTGTACCCCAAAAGCATTTTTAATTCCCATTACCTCTTTTGGGTTCTTGATTAATCAATTATTTATTTATTTGGGAAGCTGTTTGCTGCTAATCTCTACTGTAGTGCCATTACCTTTTATTTTTCTCTTGCTTGGCTAACACATTTCCTAAAATGCCTGTTTTCCAGTCACAGTTCCCATTCCACCTCCTTCCTTTCATGCCTGCAGCATCTGGTCTGACAACACGCACCAGTTGTTCTGGTTCCTGTGTTGCATTGCCCAGGCTCATGGTGTTTGTGTACTCCCACTCCAGTTGCTTCTCCCTGGCTGTTCCTTATCCCTGGGCCTGGTTAAGCATAGTCTTTGCATGAAGTGTCACCCTCCAGATGACATCAGCGTTGTTACCTACAGGAATGTACTAGGGCGCTTTGGGACATGAGGACCTCCCATGGCTCCTCCCAGCACCTTGTTGCTGTATTTCTCTCCTCTGATACTCCTTCTGTTTCCCACCTGCTGTCTGTCTGTCTGTCTAATTTCCAGCCCCTTTGCTAATCTCGGTGTAACTGTTTCTCTCTCCTTTTCGTATCAGTTCTCATTTCCCACCACGGATCCTTTTGTGCCATTTTCTGTTTCAGGACATTTCTGAAACTACTCACACCCTCCTTCGTGCCAAGGAGCTGGTCTTAACACCACCCCCTGGCCACGGCAAGAGGCCCAAGTTCCCTCTTGTTTATTTCCCGTGTTCCTGAACCTTCCTCCTGTCACTCATTGCACCCCTTCCTCTCAGTTCATTTTGAACAAAGCTGTGACTTTGCACATCTCACTGTCCACAGCTTGTTCCTGTGAGTTCGGCATCTCCCAGCCTACTTTGTTCCTCTAGAGGAAGGTCTTCAACTCACACCAATACCACCTGCAACTCTGTTGTCCTTTCCTGTGCAAACCTTTGGTCCATGCTGGGTGTCCCACCTGTATCACTCTTCCCCATCAGCGCTCATGTTTTCTTTCAGAATACCAACTTTTTACAACTGGAATGGGAGAATCAGAAGACCTGTCATTTTATTGGAATGTGTTAATGGTTACCACCAACTGTTTTTCTAATCTCTCAAAGATAATTGCTGCTCCTAACCAAATTCTGTTTTCTCCACTTTCATCAGTCAATAAATAACTCCACTGATACCCAAATCATTCCCTGAAATCACACAACTGTGTGTGGCGTTCAGACACTGCTGCTTGACCTTGCAGCAAAGAAATGCCACTGCCTTGTAAGACCAGCCATGTACTGAAATCAATGCAATTGCATTCAGTCACCTGAATTTAATCCTGCAAAACTGATTCTTCTCACATCCCCAGCCATAACTGTTGCAGGCAGCGAGGAACTCACTGCAGATAAAAACGCAGGGCTGGAATTCTCCTGCCAGCTACTGAAACTACTCACGCTAGCTGACCTGGTTGCAATCCTGTTCCAGGCTGTCCCAGGAGAGAAGCCAGTTGACTGGGACTGTGCTCTTCCGGCACAATGGTACACACGACTATGCCCATGTTTGGAGTAGATCTGCAAAGCTACTCTCGCATGGAAGTGTCCAAAGATCCCATAAACATAACCAAAATAAGCCATGGCAAGCGTCACTAGCAGCTCCAAGGCTTTGTACTACTTTAGCAAAAAAAAAAGTTTTTTTGTTTTCTACATAATTATAGTTAACTGGAGGAGTTTAGATCTGTTTATCCATCAGGACGAGAGAGGGTCCCAGCTTGGGGCAAGAATGAGAGTGGGCAAGTTTGCCACGATGGCCATGGTGGTCGTCTCATGGCCAATCCACCATTCTCAAATTCTAAGATGCTTCTGTGAAGGGATTTGCAGTACTTTAATTACATTTGTTGAAATCATATGAGGAGGCAGTACTATGTTTTCAGAGTATTCAGAAGCAATTCCAGCCAGAGACTCTCTGCACTGCCACAAAACACCTCGTCAGGTCGACCAACACAACTGGCTGTGGAGCTGCACATTGTGGCCCAGCTCCCCGACACGTGGTGTGGGGACAAGAACTTCCTGAACTAGTTTCACCACTGAAAATGGGTATATCAAACCACGCCCTTGTTTAAACTGATGAAACGTTTCCCCGTAAAGTCTAACCTAGAGGACTGCCACTCCTGGCGCAAGTGAAACTCCGGAGTGCTGAGAGCAGCAAGCTTAGCTAATGAAACAAAAAAGGGACTGGTGCACACACAAACCAGCTGATTTCATTAAGAAGCTGTTCCAGAAACAAGATGCAGATAATAAGGTATAATTATCACCGATAAGGCAAGCGCAGGTACGCGGCTGAGGCTCCACTCGGCAGTTCAGAGGTGTTACACGTTGTTTTCTAGCCTTCCTCTGAAGGCACATGGTGCAGCGTGGCTCCTGCAGACGCAGCGCTGGTACCCAAACCCGTGTGACCACACACCGCTCGCACCGATCAGCTCCGCACCGGTCCCCTGCCCGCGGGCCGGTTCCAGCTTCACGGCGTCTCTAACGCGTGTACAACCTGGCTGCTGCTGCAGGGGCGGGCTGGGGGCTAAAAGAGAACATCAGGAGCCGCAGGAAGG
>NW_010147407.1:0-883 GCF_000699245.1 Pterocles gutturalis | reverse complement strand
TCTGGAGGTTTTTGGGCCTTTGGGTCCGGGAGCTCTCGGGAGACAATGTCACCCAGCGGGTGCTGAGCCCCAACCTCGCTCTGGGGGGGTCGCACCCACCGTCTGCGCTTTCTGCTCCCGGTGACCGTGAGCATGGAGTGACAGGGCAGCAGAACCCTCTTCGGGGGTCCCGGAAAGGCCA
Organism: Pterocles gutturalis; assembly: GCF_000699245.1. Taxonomy (NCBI): domain Eukaryota; kingdom Metazoa; phylum Chordata; class Aves; order Pterocliformes; family Pteroclidae; genus Pterocles; species Pterocles gutturalis. Next base: position 702 of record NW_010147407.1, on the reverse strand, counting down.
CGGTGTCTTCGGATCCCTGAAAGGCAGGAGAACACGGGAAAAGGGCGTGTTCCCCCCCAGCCCCGCTGCCAGTCCCTGGGAAACGGTTCCTGGTGGTTTGACGCCGTTTTGTCGGGGTGCTGGTGACAGTGGGAGGGATCTGGGGGAGGTAACGCAGCAGCTTCTCTCTGTGGGCGCAGCATCCTCACTCGCGTAGCGCACACGAGCCCAGGAGCAGAGACCTGGACCCCTTCAAACATCTCCTGCGGGTTTTTGGGAGGATGAACTGCAGGGATTCATCCCACGGGATGGGAGGAACTGCATGAGCTGCCGAGTCCGTGCTGCTGGAGTTAGCTGCAGGTGTCACTGCACCAATGTGTTGAATTCAGATGAATTCACAAAAATGTACCTGCCCAGCGCCCTGCAAGCTACCAAACAGTCCCTGGGTCCTGGGAGAATTTAGGGTCTTTCCTCTGGAACTCCCTAAGCCTCAGAAGCTTCAGTGTGCCATCAGAAAAAGGCAGGAGGAACCGTTGTCCTGCCAGTTCCTTGGGCGCTGGAGGAGCTGTTGGGTGGAGATGCCCAGCTCCGGGGGAGCGAGCTGTTCCTGTGCGGGGAGGAACCACGGAGCTGCAGCCTGCGGCCAAATTCCCACCTTGTTGGTCCTGAGGATTGGACTAACAGCCAGTGTAGGAGGAGGATGTGCCTGCCAAGTGCCCTGGG
>NW_010147406.1:0-5579 GCF_000699245.1 Pterocles gutturalis | reverse complement strand
TTCTATGATTCTATGATTCTATTGTAAATAGTCTGCTTTGAAAGAACTTTTAAAGTGGTTAAAGAGCTTTAAAAATTGCTTTATTTTTACTTTGTTATTCTGAAGCAATGGCTAAAGGAAACATCCAAGTGTGGAATAGCTCTGAGCAACAGCAGAAAAAAAAAAGACATAAATAAACTATTTTGTAGTTCTGAAGCTTTAAGTAGTAACATTCAAGTACTGTGGAATTTTTACTTTTTCAGGTTGTTCTTCCATCTGTTTTCTCATTTCCCTTTCTCTCCCACAGAATATATAACTGCTAGATGGGTGATGTGTACCAAACCCTGACAGCCTGGGAGTTTCCTCCTCATATTCCAAACATCCTTTTGCAATTTTCACCCAGGGGAATACCAGATGTGTTTTCTGCTACATAATGTAGCTGCCACCTTCTGTGTGACAAGGTGTTGTATAGTGCCTTCTGTGAAGTTCAGGCTTTGCCAAATGGGACAAATCAAACCCTACAGAAATATAGTACTGCAAATGTGGTTACACTTACAGACACAGTAATAGTTATGACCAGTTGTTAAAGGAGCTCTGTACACCACAGCTCCTATTGCTTTTCTCTGATACACTGGCTTCTGATCAGTTTTGGAAACTTGACCAACATCTATTGAGTTGATTAATCAGAAGCTATGTTCTTTAGAAAATGGCCTCAATGTGGATTATAGCTATACACTTTTGAAAATATATTTCTTGAGCTTTGCATTTCAAATTATTATTATTCCAAGTATTAACTCGATAACACAACAGAATTTCCTAAAAACAGTTAATGATTTGACTATCTTAGGTAGTGTAAAACTACAAATGTCCTCCTCTGGAGGGACATGTGGACCATTTGTTTAAGTCAGATACACTTAGAAACCAAGCTGACTTTCAAATTTACTGAGATGTTAAACAGAAACTCAGTTTATCACATACGCTTTAGAAAACCTTCAGTCAGGCCTTTAGACTAGGAACAGCAATGCAAATCACACCACTTCCAAAAGACCGTGCTTAATAAATTAAAACACAGTCTTATTTACCTACTTGCTCACTTTGCAGTCAGTATGAGTCAATTCCCTGACAGTTTTACTAAAATACCGCTTATTTTTTTGTTAGCATCACTGGCAGCAAAAAAACTGACAAGTGCATTTTGCTGCTCAGCAGGTAACTAGACAATTTTGCAAGGTTTAATTTTATATATACAATATGTATACCTATGAATGCATGTATGTATACATATTTCTAGCAGTAATTTACAGTGTGAACAGAGCATTCTGAACATTTGCCACCCTGAAAAAATAAACTGAAATAAAATAACGTAAGCACAGCCAGAGTGCTGTGTATTTCTCAACCACCTCCCCGCTTTTGACTTGTTTGTACTGCTTTATCTAGTCTCCTACACAATCCCAGGGAACAGCTTGATTAATGTCCACTCTAAGCAGTACAAGGAGCAGTCGCAGGCAGGTCGTTATTCAGAAGAGCTGCAGGTACTCTGCTCACACCCCGGCGGCAGTGGCAGCGCCTTTAAGGGCTCTCCCGGGGTCTGCCTGTTATCTGCCTGCCCCTGCGACCGGCAGCTGTGCTTCCCGATGGCCTGATGGACTGTCTCGTGTACCTGGGGACACAGGCAGGGTGCATCCATTACTCATTTGTGACAATAACCAATCGAGGAAGATGTAGAACTCAATTCCGGCAGAAAGACCTATAATGTCGGAGTCAGGAGGTTATCGCTGTGGGACCTGCACCTTGCTCCTTACCCCTCTTATCGAGAGCTGTACAGCCTCTGCTGGAGCAGCATCTTGTAAAGCTGAGGGCTGCAGATCTGGGGCCCAGATTAGCATGCATCTTCCTAAATGCTACAACATGTAATTAAAAAGTAAATGTTAGTCACATTGTTACTGGCTGAGAAGATGTTTTCGGTAAACAGGAGGCAAAAGCTAAAGGAGGTGGCAAACAACTTCCTTAAATCACATTTTTGTAGAAAAGTACATGTTTTTCTCTATTTCCATTTCACAGTGAAACTTTAAACAAGGGACCAGCACAATCCCAAATCCAATCCATAATGCCTGTTAATATAGGTGAGAATCTATGATTAAGGACAGCATAAAGGCATTAGCAACTGAAAAATGACAAGGGACATAGCTTTTGACAAAGCACAGATGTTGTTTGATGGCTGTCTATTCATATTTAAATGATCTGAGAAAGATTCTGTCTTTTAGAGAGAAATAAGTAAGAAAAAATCAGGAAAGTTCATTAGGATGTGTGCAATGTAGGAAATGGAAAACTCACATGATTATTTAGAGCCTTTTCTCTAAATACCTTGATCTTAGGAAGATCCAGGTAGACCTTTTAGGTACCTTAATTGTTTAAAACAACTCAAACTTCTGAAAGAGCAGATAGAAATAGTACCCATTTATCATTAATGCCTAAAATTATATTTAGGAAGCTCATTTAATCAGTCATACAGACCACAGATTCTGGCAGCATTTTAACAAACTGTGACTGAAATGGAAATGGAAAGAAATAGATTTAAAAATGGTTTTATCAAAGATAGAAAGTGCTGGCTTAAGTGTGTAAAACTATTAATTACCAAAATACTAGTAGATGAAGTCACCATCTGCATCACCAGAACACAGTATAAGAATTTAATTTTATTCCCACAGAATATAATCCAATTCACTTAGGGATAAATCATTACATCTAATAAAAACAGCATTCAAAAATAAACTATAATCTTTTGTACACCCTCTTAGAAAACTTACAGCATATTTTTAAACTGGGATAAATCAGGAGATTAAGTCACGGAATATTTAGGCATAAATCTGACAATCAGTTTTGTGTATCTATCTCCATTTATATCTACTTTCTTTAGGAGACTACTTCACGATATGAATAGCATTTTAGCATAGCTCATTTAAGTATTATTTCCTCTGTATCTTTCCCAGGTTTAATAACATATTTTAACCTTTTTTCAGCATTTCTAATGTGGGCTTTAGCAAATATTAATTATTCAACAGAATCAAAAGCCCTGTAAATGTAGGATGAGAATAGAGAGAGCAGTAAAGAACCTTCTACTTTGCAACCCTTGAATAAAATCGGCCAAAGAAAAATTATACTGCATCAGAAGAGTAAAATCAGGAGAAGCAAGACTTAGAGAAAAATTCAGGGCAGGGGAAATAAGATCATCCTTGAGATGGTGAGAGGCATAGAGAAGGAGACAAATAAATCAGGAACTGGAAACGAACAGAGCCAAACAAGAGCTCTGGGTATTGAAAACCAGTATTTGCACGAACAGAGAGAATCTTGCAGAAGAAAGATGAGAGAAGGAGGTGATCACATAGTTACTGAGTGAACACTCCTACAGTCGGGCTATTTTGCACAGGCTTGAAGAGCCAAGGTACCATGATACTAAAGCAGAAGAAAGAGAGGCAAGACCTGCTAGGCGGCTGACAACCGGCATATTTTCTTCCTCTTTGAAAGGGCCATACTAACCACTTTAAAATACTGAGGGTTTGAAGAAACAGGAGAGAGTTTCAGCAGGTTGTACTTAAAGAAGGAACACGGAGGAAGGCACCCCTAGACAGCTCAGGTTTGCCACGTAGGATGAGGTTAACTGTTCTCTAAAGACATTGTTTCTCCTTATTGGCAAGCCATAAAGCCCAGAATTATGAGATCAGCCACAGAGGTAACCAGTTTTAGATGATTAAAGCTAGGCAAAATGAGTTCCACCTCTGTGACTATCTGGCTGCTTGGACACTGCAGCAAGTAAGTGTGTGTATTGACAAGCCTAAGCAGTCAGGTCTTCTCCTTGTCTTGCATGTTGACATCCCACTTCCTTCTCCCTAATAGTGAGGTTTGGTTTGACAGGTACAGAGTTCCCTTTTCCCAACTCACTCTGCTTTGGCTGCAGCAAATCCAAGAAATTCTTGGGAGATAGTTACAGAAGCAACACAGAAAGAAGAGACAGCAGAGTGGAAGAATAGCTACCACTCAGGGCACAGGAGCACCAGCTGACCAGTGTTTCCAGGAGCATCTGAGAACAATATTCACAACATAGTTAGAAGTTTATTTTAAAGAAGTGCATTCATTAGTGTTATCTAGACAGGAACATCTCAAAATTTGATACAGCTTTATTCAACCAGGATAACATCACAATTTTCTGAATTAGGTTTCAACCCTCTAAACAAGTGGTGTATGTGCAACAAAGTTTTTAAAATAATGTTTAGGTCAGCTGCAGAATTCATCAGGTAAGCATATGAACCTCAATTTAGAGATGAGGCAAACAAGTTCAGACCCATGTGGCTAGATCCAGTCACCTCACCCTGTTTTTTAACTGAATGCATCATAAACATTTTAAATCAGTATACAATAAATTCACAGTGCTTTGTTGACCCTACTTACGACCTCCTGTTTACAGTCAGTCACAAACCATGACCAGAATATTCATGAATGTAAAAAGATCTATCCAGTTCAGCAGTCCAGTTCTAATGAGCAATACTACACCAGTGAAAAGGAAAATGCCTGCAATGAGACTGCTTATTGTTGGCTCTAAAATTAAGCTTTTCACTATCCCTTTTCATCAACTATAAATGAAATCATGATCAGAAATGCTCTTTGTAAGTCTGAAATAAAATGGCTGACTAGTCACAACTAATAAGTGATGAACTTACAAAAGCAGATCTGGATACTGCCTTGCATGTACATCACAAGTGCACCGCTTCAAAATAGCCCATCTATAACAGGAGCCTGCTAACTACAGACCAATGACAACATGTTTAACCACATGAGCTGTAATAATCCAGAACCTTTCTACGATGTTCTAGGGTTTGGGTTTTTTTCTTTTTAGGATTTTGAGGTGACTCACATTTTCTGACATTATTCCCTTCATTTGAAAGATCAAGAGAATTGAACGACACTACAGCTGAATAACATCTTCAAAACGTCAAGAGAAAGAAGCAACTTGCTAAGAACAAACTGCAAGCCTAATATTTTATAGTAAAATATGCCTTTGGAAACAACGTATTTCCACCGAAAAAGAGTTATTACCTGTCCTGGTTTCAGCTGGGATAGAGTTCATTTTCTTCTTAGTAGCTAGAATAGCACTGAGGTTTGGATTTAGTAATGGATTTGGTATGAGAGGAATGTGCATAAAATACTGATGTTTTTAGCTGTTGCTAAGACAATCAAGGACTTTTCACTTCACCTGCTTTTCTAGTGTGCAGGTATACAAGAAGCTGGGAGGGAGCTTAGTTGGAGCAATGCACCCACAATCACTGGTTAAGGATTTGATCTTAGGTTTAGGATTGAGGCCCAAATTGGCCAATGGTGTGTTCCATATCATGCATTGTCATTTCAGTATATAGATGAGGGTAGCAGGAAGTTGTCTCTCTCTTGCTCTCTTGCTCTTTTCTCTTTCTTCTGGGATTGCAGTTTCAGGGATTTTGCTCTCCTACAGGATCATTTGCAGGAAACAGACCAGGCCTTGATCAGTGAGTGGTGAGCAGTTGCACTGTGTGTCACTCATTTATATATTATTATCATTATTATTATTATCATTA
>NW_010147405.1:916-1743 GCF_000699245.1 Pterocles gutturalis | reverse complement strand
GGGCTCTGGCAGCCCGCCTGCGTCCCGCCTGACCTTGCTGGTGCCACGCCGCCTTTTGTTTGTCATCGCGGCGAGAAGCAGCCCAGGAAGGGTTTGATAGGAGACAAAGCAAACAATAGCCTTGCTCCAGAGATAGGATGAATGGGAGGTAATTGAATTTTTTGCTGGAGGCATTGATTTGACCCTGTAGGACAGGCAGAGTGAATCATTAGGGGAATTAACGCACATTAAAATGCAGGGCTTTTATCAGAGGGCTTTATTGTGCCTATAGTTTTGTTTTTAATTATTTAATGACTCTGTGTCTTCTAGTGATAAATCTATTTGGTCCCCTTCTTTTCCAAAGGAAGATGGTGTTGGTGTGAGGAGGGGTGCGTGCCCCGAGCAGCTGGTGAGCGCCGGCTCCTCGTTAGCAGCCCCGCTCGTGCCCCGGAGCGCAGGCAGGGCTGTCGGAAAGCATCTCGTGCCGACTGCTGGTGAAACATCCGCGTTAGTCTGACCGCTTCCTTATGGGCCTTTCAGGTTTATTTTGCCGATCTGCACGGAGCAGCAGCTCTGTAGGAGCCGGTTCATTGCAGGAAGCTGGGTGGGACGTGGGGCCGGGGAGGACGATTCCCAGACGTGGGCTGCCCTGGGAGGGTTTGACGGGGTTTTTGGAGCACCGATGGCTCCCGGCTGCGGCCACATCTGTGCTGCCTGCGGCTTCGAGACTTCTCAGAAACCTCATCCTTGAGCTTTGCATCTCACAGCTGCTGCTTTCCTCACCATGCTGACGGATTTGGGGAAAAAATGGCTTTTTTAATGGTTTGAGCTGTTTGGGCTTGGCTTGG
>NW_010147405.1:549-759 GCF_000699245.1 Pterocles gutturalis | reverse complement strand
CGGGGACTTTCCTGGGCAGCGGACACAAAGGCATGTAGCTGCAGAAAGCAGCAAACTCACAGAAGGGGCTTTGAAGGGGGTTTGCTGCTGACAGCAGCGCAGCCGTCCCCAGCGCATCGTCCCCCTGGGTCCCCTCCCATCCCGGGGACGGGCTCTCTGCGTCCCCGCTGCAGCGCTGGCCCACGGCACCTCTGCTGAGCCCGCTGTGGG
>NW_010147405.1:0-411 GCF_000699245.1 Pterocles gutturalis | reverse complement strand
TCCCCATGGCTTTCCTCCCCGCGGAGGTGGCAGACGGGGGACGATTCTCCCGGGGTCCTGGTGCTTACAGAGCAGCAGAAGTTGGCACGGAGGTGTTGAACCGTAAAGGGGGATTTCTGCCGGCTCCCCCTCTGCGGGGCTGTGCAGCTGGGGCTCTCCTGACCCCAGACCTCACTGGACTCCATGTGCCTGGTTTTGGTGGCACCAGTGCCCATGCAAACCGGACCGAGGAGCCGGCAGCTCTTAATTTACGGTGCTGCCGCGAGCCACGTTTTCCTTGTTATCCAGGTATTTCCTCTGAGGAGGGGAAATCAGGCGGTGATGTATCATTAAGCAGAAAGCCTGGGGGAGCTCCTGTCCTGGCTGATGTGGATCCTTCTCTTATCCTGTCAGAGGAATTGAATTACGCGT
>NW_010147404.1:0-16919 GCF_000699245.1 Pterocles gutturalis | reverse complement strand
CCACAGTTCTTGAGAAACCAGCCCTTGGCCTTGGTGGAAATTAAGCTGATGCCAAATGAGATCCTGGGACAGGAAATGTAAGAGTGATGCATGTGCCTCTGCAAGTTCCTTTGAACTGTGAAGATCTTTAGTTAGCATTTCAGGCACCATTTATTTCACTTGCATCTGTGGTTTTGCCTTCACTTGTTTTTAACTGAGCATCACCCTTGCAGTTAAACTATCAGTTTCTGGGAGATTTACAATCAGAGAAAACACAAGCACCCCTAAAAAAAAATGTTAAGACCTGTATCTTTTTACACTGGAGTCAATATTTTTGCAAACCCCCTCTTTCTCTGTGCACTGAAAGGCAGGAAAAAGAAAGGCAAAGAAGAAACCGCCTCCCATCTGTAAGAGTATGGTCAATCTATGGCAACAGAGGGCCAAGGTCACCACTTTCAAGAACAATTCTGTTGCCTTTCACATGCAAGCTGAGGTTCTTCATCTGTGTAGCGATGACAAAACCTGCCCTCAGGCTGCAGGAGCTCTGCGATTCACACTGGGGAACACGGGATTCTGAAATGGTCAGACTTTATCCTCATTCAGAGGATATGAAATACAAGAAAAAGCATTTGTGGCACAGGAATGAACCAGTTCTCTCTGTTTCTGTTTTCCCCAGATTCTCTACTCAGAGCTAGATACATGGGGTAGACTTCTAAACATCTTGGGCTGCAACCATTTTAGAGCCCTTCATTTCTGACAAAATCCTTTAAAGGAAACAGCGAAGGCCACAGAATGAGCGAAGATTGGCACCATCCAGTGCTGCTCCATCCACTAGTCCAAGAAGCTTCCCAAAAATCTGAATTCAATTTCCAGGATGCTGAATGGCCGCTCGCCTGGTGACAATGTACCAGCAGCTTCATAAGCTTTTTATTTTCCCTTAAGAAACCAACTGCCTTGGATTTTGGATGAGAATTAAAACAATCCAGCTCCCTCTCACTGTTTGTTCATTGTTCGTAAGCTGTTCTACATTTGTCCTGTTCAGTGATCTATTGTTCCATAGGGGCACTGCAAACCTCTGCGAGCACAAACTCAAACCACATTGTAAATAGCACATGGCTTTGTTTAATCCAGAGTGAACCCCTCAGCTTCAGCTGGAGAGGCACTCACAGCAAAGTGACCTGCCTGGTTTATCATCGCCATTAGATACTGCCCGCTGTATTCCAGTGCCAGGCCATTGTTTGCTGTACTTATATTTTATTTTTAAAAAGTACAGCGACATAAAATGCTTCACCACAGTGACTTGTCACGGTTACAAGGATGCTTTAAGGGTTTCCATCCACTAGTTAAAACAGCTTTGTCCTATTAAGCTCCGCTAGCAAATGCTCCCATCACTACAGCCTTTAAACGCAGGCTGCTGATGCCCTCTGCTGCTGCGTTGCTGCTGGTTTGAGGCTTTCTTGTTTCTGCAGAGAGAGAGATTAAGCTACTAGGTATAATTTTCACTCCTAATAAACATGTGTGTCTTGTCAACAATCTATTGCAAATACTTTCCAACTCAGAAATCTATTACCAGGCAACACTACAAACCGTTCATCACAGTGTTCTCCCCTCCAATTTAAATTGTAAGTTTTCTTTTTTCTCTTTTTTGAAAGATAACATGCCATGTCAAAATTTCATCAATCCATACAGTATAATGGAAAAAGGAGAAGATGGCAGTATGATAAAAATACCAGCCATCAAATCCTCGAACTCCACTACAGTTTACAGAAACCAGTCTGGTTTGCCATGCTGCCCTGAATATACATAGTACATTTGAATAAGGTCGTTATTTGAAAGTTTGCTGTGACAAGTATGTATATCACGACAATTCTTACTGAATCGCGCTCTTACTGAATTGTGGTGCACTGTTACTAACTCTGTGCTCACCTGCGATGGGAGGGAGCAGCCACTGCTCACACGCCTGTATGCAACAGGCGTGTACATGCACAGCACACAGCATGCTCCCTGCACACATGCAGAGAAGCTAAATCTGTTATTGTATGAAGAGGCAGAGCGCTGGGTCATTGCTCTCGTGGTGGGAAGGAAACCACAGCATGCAGTGGTCCCTCACCCAGAGGAGTCAACTTGTCTGATCCCCAAAGAAGGACAGGAATGATGGGGAAGGAGTTAAGAAAATACATTTCTTCCTTTTCTGTGGATAAGCAAACCTCACCAGTGCAGAACATGAAGTTAGCATCTCTCTGCAGCAATGTGGGAAGTCAGCTCTGTGGGATGATCCTCTAACATTGTCACCCATTTCAACTTGAGCACTTAGCCAAAATCCGGGGACAGACATACTGTTTCCATTACGAGAAGGAATTGATGAAGAAATCAGATATTTCTCTGATGCACTCCTATTTTCTGCAGAGAATGTACAAAGTCCTACTTCCCTTCCCCCCGTTGTGAACAACGAGCAGGAGACAAGACTTTTCTGTTCAAAACTCCAAAACATTTTCCAGCGAGGACTCTTCCTGAAAACCGTTTCTTACCCTTTTCCTTATGGACACATTACAAATGTGGCTTTGGCTGTCTGTGGCCTTTCTCACGGGCTTTTCCACTCACATATCTGCATTGCTCTGAGTGCTTCTTTGCTTGGCACAGAGGATGCACTCACTGCTCCCCCAGCAGCGGTCCATTCCCAGCAGCTCAGCACAGATCTTTTATAAGGCATTGCCCCCACCAGATGTGCCAGCAGAGCCACTCACATCAGCCTCCCTCACTTAATGCCAGGAAAGTTGGCTTAACCACTTTAAAAAATAGGTATTTGCTACCTATTTGTTTTCAACGGGACTAAGTTACACGCACACACCACATGCAGTTTGGTGGGACGATGCCAAGGTCTGTGTATTTGCGTCTTGCCCTGGGTGCAGGCAGCCTGGCTGCAGAGCGCAGGCTGATAACCAGTCCCACACCTGGCTTGCATTTCTCAGGTGTGTCCGTGTCCTTGTTTCCATCAGCTGTGATGCAAAGAAGGTCCCTTAAGGGCTTTTTTCCTCTTTCCCCTGAACAAAGGACGGCTCTCCACCTCCCCTGTGTGAGATCTCACTCCAATCCTAGCATGGTGTTTTAGCAGCACTTCTGACAGGACATCTGAAGAAGCGTTTTCTCTCAGTGCTCAGTCCCTGAAACACAGATTTCCTCTTATTAGCAGGTATTAAATTAAAAGGTGATAACCAGGTGGAGAAAGCAACCTAGAGAGATGATTCCTCACTCCAGGCATGAAGAAATCTGTCCCCGCAGAAGAAAACAAGATCTTAAAACAAAGCAGAATAAACTGTCCCTCACTTCTGTGCAATACACACAGCTGTAAATTCAATGCTTTCTGAAGAAGGTCATGGAGTCCCTCTGCTAATGGTTTTCCTGCCTGAGGGCATTTACAGGGAGGGTATGTTTGATGGACAAGGGCCATCACGGGTGAAAACAATTTGACAGCACAGAAGATGAAAGCAGAGAGTGACCAGAGTAGCTCAGAGCAACATCCTTTGAGGACATGTCATGGTAACAGTTCGGACACCACACACTTCTGGCAACTACATTTGAACAAAGAAAGATGCTTGAAGAAATGCAGCTGATGAGGGCTGACATGAAAACTGCACAACACAGCTCCGAGCAGAAAACAGGGAAGGGAAAGAAGGAGGGAGGAGAGGGTACACGTGGTGCTGTGCTAGTGTAATAAGGAAGCCTGCCATTAAAGAGATATGATTTTCAGGTAAATAAAAAGCAGATTTATAAGGAAACCAGCAAAATCTACTAAGATTATGGAAATCAATAAAGAATTGATCAAACCTGTTCCCTTTATTCCTTTTTGACTGCTCACTTCAGAAGAAGGATGTATTAAGAGCTGGTGAAAGGGGTCATAGTGCAAAAAAGGGGCCAAAGTGCACAAGACGGTTTTTTTGTCCTTCAGAGCATACAAATTTCATACTCTGACAGTCACACACCAGCTTTTAATCTTTACATTATCTACCTATTCATCTGTCCATCATCTGAAATTGCTTTATCATCCTCTTGTATTCTGTGCCTCTGCTCTCCCTCTCCCGTCTGTGTCACGAGCGGCTCCATCAGCAGGACTACAAATTGCTGTAAGCGTTAGGACTCCACCTGTAAATGACAAATCCTCTAGTCTATCCTAACTGTTTGCTGAACGTAGAGGTGATGGTTTCTTTTAAGAAGAGGGTTTGAAATTTAGTTAGTGAAGCTTGCTTTACTTGGCTATACCAGCATGCACTGGTAGCCTTTCATCCATGTACAGTGATGAACACAGGAGTTGCTCTCCTGCAATGTGGAGGACTTATCCGACATAATTCTGCAGTGGCTTTTAAACACCGTTAAGCTGGCAGTCAAGCTGCTGCCAGGTGTGAAGCTTGCATGCTTGCATCCATGCTTTGATGTAACCCAAAGATTTAGCTGGACAAAACAGCTTTTTGCTTTGCTTCTCACGGCTCCAGCACCGTGGGAAGCAGTGAAAACAATATCTTCTAAGGAGTTCTCACTGTTGCTCTCCACTTGGCAAATACTTTCAGACTGTTTCTATCACTGTTTGCAAAATGGTTGGGTTTTTTTCTCCTGCTTGCAATAAACTCACGCAGCTGGCAACCTACTTGCCCTTCTCATGTTTCCCCCCATAGTACAAACATTGTTTTGCCCTTCCTTGCAGGCCACTCTGCTTCTCATTAGTCTGCATTTGTCTCTTGTTTTATATATGGCAACTAAGCTTCATCACTGTTACACTTTCAGTTGTCATCATCACCTCTTCTCTGCTTTGCTACCGCAGAAGACGCCATTAGGACAGCACGACATAGCTTCATCACTGGCTCCACAGCACGAGTGTTCTAGATGCATCGCCTCTCAGTCTGCAACAGCAAGAAGGATCAGATGCCTAAATCAAGTTACTTAATTTTCTTCAGGAATTTGGGTCCTAGATGAGGACACTGGTTCCCCTCCCATAGACACAAAGGCAGGGAGGGAGGCACCCGCATCGTGCACAGAGCAGGAGCACAGCCAGGAGGGAGGCTCCACTGCTGGAGTGTGCAAGCTCTCTTCAGTCTTGCAGTTTAGACAGAGTGATGATGTTGTGTTTTCCGACGTGCAAAATAAAAGCTCCCAAAACTCAGAGAAGCATTAAGATCACAAGTGACTATCTGGCATGATGAAACAGTGACTGTGGAGAAAAAGTAACTGAGACAACCCAAGAGAAACTGACGTACAAAGACAAGTGCCCAACAAAAATGTTGAGGAAGTCAGTTTCCTCTGTTCCTTTTCACATCATCCTGAAATTGGAGTAACCAACAGCCACTTTCCACATGCTAGGTACAGCGATGATCTTGATGCACTGTGTGACTGGCAGGCCATCTCCTTCCTTGTGCTCATGGAGCTGTTTTCCAGATTAAATCGGACAAGCATTTCAGTCAAGCACCCTCTTCTCATCGCTGAGAATAACTCTGAAGAATGAGGCTTCAAACAGGTGTTGACACTTGCTCTGTCATACAAGTTTCTCAGATTAAACAATATTGACGGAAAGTCTTTCAAGAGTTTTCCATTAGCATGAGCTGCTACTGGGCAATACCGCCATTTATCATATCCAAGTGCTAAAAAGCTTGTGTGCAATTTATTAACATTATGCATTTATTTATATGCTTCAGAAAAAAACAGATAAGAATTGGTCATTTCTATCATGTTAGAAGGAGTCAGTTAAGATAGAACCTTTCCTTTCACTCTGAGATTTAGGTCCTGATTTTGAAAATGACGCTTGGAAAACAAGGACCAAAGTTTCTCTTTAAAGATATTTGGACTCTGGAAATGCCTGGATGCTAAAGCCCATTAATTTTGAAAGGGTACATGATGTCTTAAAGAGTGACTATAGAATAAGTGTGTCTTCTATGGTATACTTTGTTCATTTCTTAATGGCTTCATGATCTGACAAGCAAACAGACAAGCACATCAAAGACTGTCATCAGAAAACAGACTTAGGAAGCCAGAATCACTATTTGTCCACCTCCTTGCCTAGGTACTGCTGGCCACCTATCCCAGTCAGTTCAGTTACCCTGTCAGAGGTCACAGCCTAGTATTTGGAGTGAGGAAATCAAATACAGCCTCCTATGTTGGGAAATGTGAACATGGCCCTTTGTCTGTCTCCATACCCCTTTCGGAGGGGACAGTCCCAGCAAGCAGTTGGCTGCAATCTCCCTTTAGCTAAACTTGAGCCATTCTAACCCTGGACACAAATTAGACTCTGCCCCTGACACAAAAGCCGTCCCAAAGAGTGGTGGTTCTGCAGACATTTTCCATGGAGAATCTAACTCAGACAATGAACAAATAAATTACCATTTTTTATTTCTTTCCTATCTTTTCTTCTTCCCCCCAAAAAAAAAAAAAAGCAACTGCTGTCATGCCTGCTTGATTAGAAAATATAAATCCCTGATATTTGCTGATGTCTTTTGAGATGTGGAAAAAGTTGGGCAATTAATTAAGTAAAAATACTTATTGAATGGCTGTTCTCTCTGGGCGCTGTTTTATTTTGTTTTTTCTTTATAACTATATACTTCCACATGTGCTTGGCTGTTGGGGAATGTCCCCTTGGGAGTGCTGTAGCCCTGGTCCCATGGGATGTCAGTACCTGAACAGGGGTACCAAGGACTCACAATCTACAAATCCAAACAGGTACTATTAACTTCAGTTGAAGTCTCTTTGTAAACACTATCTAAGGGATAAGATATCCCTATCCACAGACTTCTGAATTAAGTCCAAGAAGAGATAACCCAGTCCTCCAGAACAAACTTGGATGTGAACCCACCAAAAACCCTGGCTCCATCAAGTGCTGGATGAATTTCATCTCAGGTACCTAAGCCCTTCAGTAGACCTGTATCTCAGGGTCAACCAGAAACATATTTGGGGAAAGAAGAAGAAGAGGTGGATTTAACACAGTCATAAACAGGCCTTCAGTGTGGTGGCCAAAACATGTGCTTGGCCATCCCCAGGGGTGGCTGTGGGCACCACGGGCAGCCAGCATTCACCCAAAGCAGAACTGGGCTGAAGAGGTCAGAGAAAAAATCTTCGTATGGCAAGTGTTAAGTGGCTGTACTTGTTTCTATTCGAAGGTAAGAACTTAATTAAATGCTTCATAAAGAAATAGCTACATTTACCATGCTGTCCCCTGTACAGCTTGGTCTTGGAAAGCATTTACAGTTTGAAATCTAAAAATAGAGTTTCACATCAATGATTCCTTTGTAACTTGTGAAATTAATAACTCCAAGTCAATAAAGGCTAAATCAATTCTCCCTTTAACAAGAACGTCAGGTCTGGTTTTAATCATTAGTTAGGTCTAGACCAATAATATTGTCTAATTGCAAGCCAGATGCAGACAGCACTGGGGTCACAGTCGGCAGGGAGTGCAGGTGAACTTGGAATTACAATTTCCACACCCCTCTCCCCTTCAGTTTTTAAGCAGTCTGAGACAGAAGTTTCATTCTAAAATTGTAAATTCTTGAGCCATCCTGTCCCAAAATTAAGCTTCCAGATAATAATCTTTTTCATTTGCCTTTACAACCAGAGAGGGTCTACACAAGCTGCCCACTAGGTGCTGGATCAGGCCCTTTCACAAATGATAAATAATTTGCCCACCTTTTTTTTTCATCTAAGCCAAACATTCAGATTAGAGACCTGTGATTACATATGCCAAAAAGTGTGTGCAGTTACTGCCACTATAGACAACTTAAGGGGACTGTTAGCTGCCTTATATCTTTTTTTTTTTTTCAAGGTAAATGTCTATTTTTCCACCAGTCATCAGACACTCCTAACCAAAAAATCAAGCACTGATCATTAAATAGAGCTAGAATTAAACTGAAAGCATGACCCAGAAGAGACAATGCATACTGCTTGACCTGCTTCACTTGTCAGACCTCATGAACAGAGGTTTTCATAAAGACAGTAGGCAGGCTTTGCCTAGAGTCCTTAGTTTGAGAAAAATACTAACTTTAATAAAACCAAAATATTATCTCAAAGTTAGGCAATGGGTATTAGAAAATAACAAGTATATAAAAATGTAAATGAAATTAACATTGCATATCGTCCCGGTATGTGGCTAATGGAACTGCATAAGGTCAGCAGTGTAACTGCAATTTCCAAGGCTCTAGAAGCAGTAAATTGCATACCTTCGTTCACAGATTTCATCCTCTTAAATCCAGAGACATTCACCACTGGGAAGGTACTGATTTGTTTTAACTCCCATGAATCCACTGTACATAAAAAAACTCAGCAGGAGGACAATATACACACTTAAGTCTCTAAAGGTCTTAAATATAATTGCAACAGTGGGATATAACAGCGTAACATGTGTTCTTACCAGAGACTATTTTGGATTCTCCTTTAGATGGGCTGAAAAGAAAAAATGCATAGAGTATTTCAGTGAATTTTTGGATAGATGTGGACTTCAGACCAGTGTTTGTAAAGCCCTGTCATATTAAAAATATGACTGGTCATTATTCAGTCTCCTGTGTAGAGCAACTCATGTGCTTGTTATATTGCAGATACAGAAAGAACATGATGAAGGAAAAAAGTCCAAACAAAATTCTACATCTTGACATTTCCAGTTGTCCAGTGTCATGAAAAGCTTCAAATCAGAATATGAAAGGTTTGATCAGCTTTTTGTTTTTTTCAGTAGCTGTCACCCCAAACAAAGCCTTAAATATAGACATCTTGTCTTTGCATCATCACAAATCTGCCCAATGCCAGGACCCAAATCATTCATGATAATCCAGTTGTTTTCCAATGCTTCCTTGTAGCTCACAAAAAACTACAATCTTTTTCAAAAAATAGTGCATATAGTACAGAGCTGATCTACATATTTCAGCTTTCACTAGGCAATCATTTCATTTTCAGAGAAATCTTTAAATTTTTTTGCTTTCTGAAATATAGCCTTTTCTTCCCAACACTCATGTCAATGTGGTAGCATTGGAACCTGGGGTTGAGAAGTATTTATGTTTTTATCCCTGTAGCGCCATCACTGAAAAAAAAAAAAAATGGTTAATCTGGCCAGAGTTTTTCCCTTATCAGTTGCACAAATACGACAGACAAAAACAAACAAGCAAACCACACCTATGACTGAAAGCAGTTAAAGTATTCAGGGTATTCCGCAATAAACTGAGAAATCTAATACTGAGTCTACACGTTGAACTATGTATGTTTCCGCCAAATACTCCCCTAACATAGAGCCTCCAGGCTTTGAAATTGGTAGTGCAATTAACTGGTGCAATGGTGTAAACAGTTTTAGAAATTGGTGGTGCAATTGGTGATGACTTAGAAAGATTTAAGCTCTGACCTTAGGTTTGTATGAAATTACATCAGCCCCTTTGAAATATCTTACTTTGGGCATGTAAATAAATTACCACTGAGAAAATTAGGATGTGACTTTACACTCTGCTGTTCCATGTGGTATGATGTGTACCCATGCCCAGTCCTTCACACTGCAAAATAATCTCTCTCTTTTTCAGTTAAGAGGAGAATTAAAATGGATTGTGTCTAAGGTCAGCCACCAGGGGCAGCTCCACAGGAAAAACTACTTTTTGATGGTTAGCACAGTGAAGTTGCTGTTTTCTAAGTCATCAATACAAAGAAGGAGTAGGAAGGGTTATGGGTGGAGTTGGATGCAGAGCAGCCCCTGCTCATTGCCGCTCGAATGGTGCAAGGCTGCAAGCCCAGCTGGCACCCGGGTGGGATGAGCTTGGTGGGCTCCTTAGCAAAGTCAGCGCAGGAGGGTAAGAAGTGGAAAGTGCAAAAAGATGAAAAAGAAAGAGTTACAGGGCAGAAAAAAACCAAACCAAACCAAACCAAACCAAACCAAACCAACAACAACAGCAGAGGACCTCCATCAAAACACACTGCAGTGAGAACTTTGAGCAGACACTTCAGATGGCAGTACTGCAGTTGCAATTTGTGTTGTAGGAGGAGATGGTGGTCACCCACCTGCCAACCTGAAGGGAGGGAAGATGCAGGAAGCTGCAGAAGACTCAGCTTCTAACAAAGTACCTTGTTGAAGACCTCAACCAAAGAGGTTTTGATGAAGATATACCAAAGCCAGCTGGCCCCACCTATCTCAGTAAAAGTCTGTGAGTAGAACAGTCCCAGTTGGCATGGCGTAAGGCAGGTTTCCACACAGTAACATAGTGCCACACAGAGATGCCCTACTGTCCTGGTTTCAGCTGGGACAGAGTTAACTTTCTTCACAGTAGCTAGTATGAGACTGGTTTGGATTTGTGCTGAGGAGAAGCTGATCACATACTGATGGTTATAGTTGATGCCAGGATAGTCAAGGGCTTTTCAGCTTCTCTGCTGTGCCAGCGTCTGCAGGGGCAGGAGAAGCTGGGAGGGAGCATAGCCCCAGTTAGTAGCCCAGGATTTGACCTCAGGTTTAGGACTGAGACCAAACTGGCCAATGGTCTATTCCACCCCATGCATGTCATGCCCAGTATAGAGATGAGGATCTGTCCGGAAGTGTTTTCTCGCTCCATGTCATCCTCTCTGGCTCTGGGCCGCCCCTCTTTGGGATCGTCTCGCTCCCTCGGTCAGCTCTCAGTCAGGGGTGCTCAGGCTTTTATCTTTTTTCTGGGGTTGCAGTTTCAGGACTCTCCCTGCTCTGGGATCATTAGTCAGGCACAGGCTGAGACTTGGTCAGTCATCGGGTGGTGAGCATTGCCAGTGTGCATCACCCATCTGTATATTTGTATATGTTGCTAATATTTTGATCATCATTATTAGCATCATTATTTTCAATATTATTGTAGCTTAGTTATTATTCTTATCTCAATCAATGAGTCTCCTTTCCCTTCACCCCTTTAATTCTCTCCCCCATCCCCAGGAGCAGGAGAGAGTGGTTGCTGTGGTGTTTAGGTGCCAGCCAGGATCGAAACCATAACACCCACTCACACTGACCTACCTGACCCAATATTTAACTGCCCCAAGTGAATTATGTGAAGTGCCTAGTAGTGAACTGCCCTGGGCATGTTATTACCCAGGTTTTCCATGGCATTTTGCTTTCCACTGCACTGCATGCCCTGCAGGTACATCCTTAGACTACTAACTACTTACTTGGACTTTGCTCACCTTATGATATCAATAGCAGGGCAAATAACCAGACCTTACACCAGAAGTTTATGGACGGAAAAAGGGAGTCACATAAACAGGAGTCTGAAGTACTTTCATATTCTGGGAAATGACTGGGAGGTGGCAGAATTGCCACTTCCTGTGGTCATAATGCATTATGAATTTTTAATGACCAAAATTATGACTAAAGAAAAGGGGAGGAAGACATCTTCTACAATGATGAAGTGATGGGTTTTATTTAGTCTAGTTTCACCTAAAATGAGTAAAACGATGAGCAGTGTTTTGAAAATGTCTGACTAAAGGCGTGTACTACAGTATGAAACTTTGTATTCCCAACATAATACATAATTCTGGCTGACCACACTGATTCTCCCGCAAAATCAGAGATCAATGCTGCAAACATAATCACAATAGCAGAGTAACCAATGTCTAGCCCACAGATTATGAAGTGAATAGATGAGGAAGCTGTCTCTTCTGCTACGGAACTTCCTTTCATGTTCAGCAAAGGACCTTTACCTTTATTAAAATTAAATTATATTCTCATGTTTAGTTACTTATAGGTTGGGAGGGACAGTCCAAACCACTCAGCGGTGGCCTGATTTTGCTGCCTTCGAAATCTGCAGGCATTTCATCATAGCCATCAAAGGGGGACAATTAGAATAACTTCAAGACCTTCTGAAAAACCCATTATACTGTACTGAATGATGAAGGTATGATTTTCCCTGTCACTACAGAAAGGAAAAATTGAGATTTGTATTTTGTCCATTATAGAAAAAAATGAATGAGGGAAAATAAGTCTTTCAGAGAAAAATAAGATTAGGGCAACAGTCTTTCCAGTGTTAATATGAATCTCTCTTGGTTCTCAGATTTCAGCACAAACTGTGTGTCATTCAGACATGGTAGTCTCCACCCTCACACACTTATCCTTATCTGCCTCCCCCCACCTTTGCCAGTGTGCTGTGCTTTGTCATCTTCTTTGTGCTCGGAGACAGAATCGTTTCCTCTGGAAATCTAGTTAATCCTTAAACTCGTCACATAAAATTCTACCCTTAGACTGGTCCCATTCATCTTCTTCTCCCTTTTGGTTTCTATAGTTTAAGTGCAGTTGCCTTACTACTGCCAAACTTAGTACCCATCTGCTTTAATCAATACTGGCATGATCCCTTAGTTTTGACTTCAAATTATCGCTGATCCCTTTCAATTCCTTATTAACCACTGATTACCCTTTATTTCTTTTTGAAGGGATGATTCATCCAAGCAGATCTCAGTGCTTTCCTTGCAAGAGTTTACCCTTTGCTAGGGAGCTCTGTACTGGCTGGCACCTTTGGTTTAAAACTCCAGAGATTTTCTCCATTCGCATTCTTCACCTCATCACACCACTACCTCTGAGTGCCTTACAGCTCCCAGATCCTGAAACCGCAAGCCCTTCTTAAACTGGTTTTGTCAGAAGGACAGTCACAGCCAGTCCCAGGAATGTGAAAAATTTCTCCTCTTCCCATAGGGCCTGAACTACACTTCCCTAGCAGCCACTTTCAGCTCATAGGTCTCTTTAGTGATCATTTGTCATCCCAGACGCTACCAGAAGGCTGATGGCATGGCTTCCACCATGCTCCTGTCATCAGCAACCAGCAGAGACAAAAGTCCATGCGTATAATGTGTTATGTTTAGGAAAGACCAGATAACTCCACCCTAGAATACCAGAAGAATTGCCACATTAAATAACACATTCCACACCAAGGAATTTAATAAAACAGTAAAATCTGAGTGCTGATGCCAGGCTGGAACAAACACTGGATTGGAGTCACTTGCTCAAGTGTGTATGTCTGTTGCATTGATTAGTACATCAGACCTGCCTTATCATCAAAGTCATGTGAAAAAGGCAAACGCAGTCCTCTGGCACATCAGATGAGGTATCCAGGAGACAGGTAAGCCATTAATGCTATTTTATTAAACAGGGATGAAACCTCATCTGGAACAGCCTATACAGTTCTGCCATCTGTGCTCAAAGACGAACCGAAACTGGAACAAATACAGGGCTGGATTCCTGGGACAACCAGGGAAGGAGAATATGTGAAAGGTTTGCTTAGCATATCAAAGTCAGCATAGAGAGGGAGTGTGATTGATCTCTAAAAATACACCCGTGGTAAAGCGTTGGGGAGGAAGAATGGCTATCAAGATAAATGACAGTATTGGCACATTAATAAAAGTGTATAAACTATCTGTGAATACTATTGGCTTACACATCAGAGCAGCAAGATTCCATTCAACAGAGGCAATGAAGGGCAGAAATCAGGAAGTTTTAAATTGGCATTTGACAGATTAATCACAATGATTATACAGCAGAACAGACCATAACAATGGTCTGAACTTGATGAGATATTCCATCATGTCCTCTATGCTTTTCATCTTACTTTTGAGTCTATGACTGACTCCTATTGACCATGTTATATTATTTTCTTATCTTTCATTTATTCAAGACTTTCTCAGCTTAAGACCTGATGGTTTTGCCTGACACTGAATATGGGACAATATTTTATCATAGTTTTCTAAATTCCTCCAGTATCAGTCCTCAGCCTCACACCTCATATAAAACTGGGAAGTCTGATAAACAAATTCTGCCAGGCAAAAGTATATGAGACAGTATTCTTTTAACCAAAGTAAAAAGCTGAATTATTTTGCAATATATCTCATTGAACACCATACAGCAAGTTCCTTTATGATTTAAGAAGTTCTTAACCTCTTTTCAATCACATTTTGGTACCAGAGGGTTGTTTTGACACAAAATTTTGAAGTTTCAGTATAAAAAAATCTTAATTATTCCTTTTGGCTTATAAAAATGTGCCTGAACCTAAATTCTTTGTTGACTTAATCATAAATTAACAAAATCTGTAGGTCATCAGAAATTTTCTATTTCCAAGTATTTATACAAAATAATTCAGTCAATCCAATAATGTACCTGATGTAATAATACTCTTTTACAAGAAATTGCAGTTTATACCACCCAACACTCTAAATAAATTAAAAAAAAACCTAGAATGAAAATAACCCACACATCACATACATTAAATAGCAGATTTCTAAGGGTAATTGTAAAGAGACAACTGAAAACAACCAGATGTGCTTTTACTGCAATTACAGAAATTAGTTGTTGACCTTATATTGTATAACATGTTGTGAACTAAGAGAATGCTAAAGAAGCCCCAGAATATTGAACAGGCACAGGGATGCTAAATGCTTCTGCATTTAGCACTGGGGCAACCACTACAACAATATTGTGTCTGTTTCTAGTATCAGGAGGTAAATAAGGATATTGATAGTGCAGAGAAGATTGGAATAACTGTGAAGAGTCTTAATGCTGATCGAAGAATAGGAAAATTAAGATTAAGGGAGAGAGAAAGGTTTGGGAAGATTCATCTCTTTGGCCTACTAATCTCCACAGAAACAGACATTTACCACAGTGTTCTTCAGCTGAGCAAGCATAGCTGCAACAAGCAAGCAACCAGGAGCTGAAAGTGGAGGAAGTTCAAAGTAGAAAAAGATTGAAACCATTTTCCACGTACTGTAAGACATTTTTCACTACTGGTGATTTGCAAATCAACAAATGGTGGCTGTTCTTAAAGACTTGCTCTATTTTAGGACAAGGTTAATTGAGGGAAGTCCTAGCGATCGTGTCAAAATTCCCATGAGCTGATCCCAGTGCCCTCTTAGTTCACATGAATAGAGAGACACAAAGGCTGAAGGGTGGAGGGATAGCTCCATAAAGCTGTTCTCTGCATTTTCCTGTCCCTTTCAACACTGCCTTAGCATGAGTCCTGCTGGGACTCAGTTGTGCACTGCTAGAGTGACCTTCCTGGTTTGGAAAACACCCCGCACTGCTCCTGCCCTGTCACTGGAGGCCACCACAACCCCCATACAGCAGGAGGTCAGCTCACCCCTTATCCTTCTCAAGATCGGTCCTCTTATTCTGGGATGTGTTCACAGACTTTAAAGGAACTTCAGATCTTCTTGACAGTAAAGTCATGGCCTGGCGGCACCTCCAACACTTCCTCGCAGGAAGATCTGATGTCAGCTATCCCCAAGCTTTTTGCTAGCACTGGTCTGCTACCAGTTTGACGAATCTACTGTAAAACAGAATATATTAGACCTGAGGAGATAAGCTTGTCAAGGTCATATTTTAAATGATATTTACTTTTGAGCATTGTGTAGTCTACTCAGCCTGCACAGTGTCCCAACCTTCCAGCTCACATGAGATTTTTCTTGATCTGTCAAACTGCTTCTTCCCTCAGCCACTGGCACATTTCCTGTGTATAGGCTTGTTTCTTAACAAACAGGGTTTCTGTTTACTATCCCATCCTATCCAGGTGACGCACATTACCACCACCACCTGAGGCCCATGTTCCACTGCTGGAGGGTCTCCACTCTCCCAACATCCAGACGGCAATTTCCACTGCAGGGAGCCAAACCTTCTTCCCTAGGCAGCCACACTGACCCCTATCTCAGCAGCCCCTCAGGTCTTCTTATGCTCTTGTATGGGCAAAGGAGACACTACAGAGTTATAAGTATTTTGTTATCTTCTACCAAGGTAGCAGGCTGTTTCTGAGGGCAGTTGTTTATTTGCCTATTCCAGAGCTGGCTCTAATGTCAAAAATATCTTCATCACAATCATTGAAAAACTTTGATTTATAGTTATGGTAAGGAACTCATAGACGTAAACTTTGTTTCATGAGTTTCTTATTTATGCTTTTCCAAACAAAGCAGACCACATTGTCTATCAACTTTGCATGCCCATCCTTTTCCTCCCCTTGCATAAGTATCCCTGTCCTGACTATCCCTTTTTCCACAGCACTTCCAGGCATAATGCAATAATCTGTATGCAGAGGTGCTGTCACATCAGGAAACCAGAATGATTTTTCCCCACTGATTACATTTTTTTAGATTGAAACATACAAGGTAATATTGGTTCCTTCTTTCCACCAACAGCTACTTCCAGCCTTCAAAGTACTCTACAACGAAAATCAAGCCTCTGTGTTAAGAGGGGGAAGACAGTACCCGGTGACGAACCATTTCTCTATGGATCTCCAATAGATGACCCAAAGCCCAACACTAAACAACTGGCCACAGCACAGGGACTACTGACCTGGCTTTTCAGCATGGACCATGTGAAAAATCTGTATTCTGCAGAGGAAACCTTTTTTGAAAAGGAGAAAGTAACATTAATATCCTGGGAGGGGCTCCTACTGTTTTTTTGCAGGAACATGGGGGTATAAGTGAGGGATAACAGTCCTGGTTCTTGTATTAAGCACATCACATGTCCTGCTGGCACTCTGGTAATAATTGCATTTGCAGAAGTGGAAGCAAAGGACAATGTTACAATCATCAGTTACAATCATCAGTTACAATCATGCAACAGCTGGAACATATTTTAAACAAGCTCCATAGTTACTGAAGTCACATGTCCTACAGTTTCTAATTAAAAATCCCCTGAATCCAGGTGCTAGACATCCTTGCAGTAAAGCTCGACCAGACCGCACTGTGTGGGATACAAGAGAAGTCCTGTCATGCAGAAAAGAGCATCTGCTTCCCATCTATCAATATCCTATGGAAATAAGCTTGCATCTTTCATTATTTCTAACAGATAAATGTCCTTTTCATGTAGTCTTGAAAGAAGGAACAGTAATGTGCATTATCTGAGTACTTGTAGTTCAAGATGACCTGATTGTGCAGCTGTTGGGATTTTTCTCTAATTGAAGAACATTCAACTTCCAACACCTTGTAACTGGCTTAAAAAAAAAAAAAAAAAAAAA
>NW_010147403.1:1718-2073 GCF_000699245.1 Pterocles gutturalis | reverse complement strand
GATCACCCCAGTACAGGGCACTGATGATTCCAGCCGCACGCTGACTAATTTACGGTTTAATTAATAAATGGGGAATTATGCTGAGTTTACCCAATACTTCTGGACGCGTGATGTTATCAAAATCCCATTAGTGACGAAGGAAGGCATGAAGAGCAAAATTAGCTTTGGCATCTGCAACGCTTCAGCCGATGCGATAACACAATTATTAGGGCTAATAATCAAGGAGCACTTTGGGGAATGCGTGCGCCGGCAGGAGCTGAGCCGAGGGCAGCCGCAGCCCCGTGCAGGGACGAGCCGGGGAACAGCCGCATTTGCAGCCGGGAGGGAAAGGCCGACTGCAGCCAAGGGCAGAAGC
>NW_010147403.1:1377-1624 GCF_000699245.1 Pterocles gutturalis | reverse complement strand
CCCCTGCCAGGGGTAGGGAAAAAAAAATAAAACAGAAGATTTGAAAAGCAGCGGGTGCTGGGTCCTGTCTATTTGCTCTGGGCATCGATCCTGCTGGAGGGCGTCGCAGCCGCCGGCTGGCAGCTCCCCTGCGCAGGCAGGAGAAGGAGAAACTCGAGTCATGGTGAGGAGCTGCAGTCATCCGGCTCCTGGAGCTGGGGCGTTGCCAAAACCACCGGATCCGGAGGAAGGGACCTTTGGGGGAGAG
>NW_010147403.1:1037-1305 GCF_000699245.1 Pterocles gutturalis | reverse complement strand
CGGGGAGCAGCAAGGGGCAAATGCCACCACTGCACCGTCCCACTGCGCACGGCAGGGACGGCTTCGGTGGGCAATGGCAACCCCCCCTCCCCAACCAGATACCTAAGGACACATACATAGATATAAGGACATATACACAGATGTAAGGATGTATACATATATATAAGGATATATACATAGATATAAGGATGTACAGATAGATATAAGGATGTACACATAGATATCCCCACGTCCTCCCCCCTGCCGTGACTCCCTGCGGTGCAGCAGA
>NW_010147403.1:0-904 GCF_000699245.1 Pterocles gutturalis | reverse complement strand
AGGGAGCTGGGAGAGCCGGGCTCCCAGCTGCTTGGGCAAGGTCAGACCCACATTGGCAAGAAGGGGATGCGGCATCGCTCCGGGAGGGCTTTGGGGTTTGGGGGGTGTTTTACTGGACGTTGCTTTTCCCAAGCAGCACAAGTGACATCCCACTGTCACTGCTGGCCTCAATGACCTTGGGTGCACCACGTCCCCGCTGCCCCGTGTCCCCCGGCTCGCAGACGGCCACAAGCCATGCTGCTTCCCACCAAGACCCTCCGGCCAAAAGCACCCAAGCACCGAGCGAAGGTGCAGAGCATCGCTCACCCCAAGGGTGTCCCCAGGCTCCGGCAGCCCCCGGCAGCGCGCGGCCCAGGCTGCGCTAACGAGGAATAATGCAGCAGGAGACGACTCCTGCCGGCGGATGCTGTCCCGCACAGCCCGCACAGGAGTGCCAGCGCTGCAGCAGCACCTCGCACGACCATTCACCAGAGCCCTCGCTCCAGGACGGAAGTTTTTGCTGCTGCTGCAGAGGAGCAGGCAGGGAGTCCTCCAGCACCCTGCGGCTACCACAGCGCAGGGGGACTTTGGCACAGGACACCCTGCAGCAGGTGACACCCCGCAGCACTCAGCCGCTCTCACCTGGAGGACAGGGCAGCACCGCCGAGGAGCTCCCAGTGCAGAGGGACACCCAGAGGCACCCCAACAATTGGGGAGAACAAAGCAACGCAAGACTCAGACATGTGTCCCCCCTCTCCCCGTGCCACTGTCACCTTGCACAGTCACCCAGCCCCTGTGCAATGTGCTGAGCCCTTTCGGGGTCACTCCCGTCCCTTTTTAAAAGTAGGCTGCAGGGGAGCAGCAAGGCACCGGGCACGGCTCCGATGCAGCCTGGGGAGGCAAAAGGGGCAGCACCCCAGTACTG
>NW_010147402.1:0-5988 GCF_000699245.1 Pterocles gutturalis | reverse complement strand
ATAATTTCTGTATTATACAGCAGTATTCCTTTTACTCCAATTTTACTTGCCTATATAAATATACAAATCAAATAATCCATTCTGAAAACTGTACTCTCAAGAGCCACTATTTTGAATTAAAAGTGTTTAACCTTATTGTACTCTGCAATAATCTCCTATGTATGTGTTAGGGAGCAGATATCCTAAATACGTTATTAACATTACATTATATTTAGTAGGTAGAGATAATCTGCTGATTTAAGTAAACACTACAACAAAAAGATACCACTAGAATCTGCTCTCTGTTATCTTTTTGTACCACTTCTCAAGACTCCCTAATGTGCGTTTCACATTACAGTTTTATTTGTCCTATTATTTATCCAGCTGTGGGATCACTGCACTTTCATGACAATAAAAAAAGTCTAGGCAAATCTACGTTACAAAACCACAAACAACAACAACAAAAATATTATTAAAAATGTTCTACACATAATTTACTTTAAGCTTTTACTTTTCAGTTAACTATTAACACGATTCAAAGAGCAAGGAGACTGGACTGATGCCTTTTCATTCAAGATAGGTATAACAGAATACCTAGACAGATGTTCTAGATAGATAGTCTATATATGTAGGTATAACAGAGTTGCACAGCGCTGAGAAATATCAGTGATGAATCCTGTTAACATTATCAGAATGCTCTCTAGAAAGAAAATATAAGAAATGGCATTTACTTTTTCACCTTGAGATCTTCATGGTTTTTTGACCCATCTGTCAGTATACCAGGTTGATAGATTATTTCTTCTCACTGGCTATCATGCTAGAGGACAGAGAAGCAAATCCCTTTGGAGCCAGCTTTAGTACTGCTCTGTAAATAGGCTGTCAACTGGAGTCAAGAAGGGACAGTTGTTACCGTCTGCCTAAAAGCGTGGTCTGGAACCTGTATATGTGTTTGTGCATGTCAACAGTGTTCCAACATATGTGCCTAAATTTAGTCTCTGAATTCTTTATTGGGCTTTCAAATATATGGCATGGTTTTCAGAAGTATTGACCACATGTGGTGATTTCAGTGTGAGCTGTGATTATTCAGCATCTCTTGAACAAAAACACCCAGTGCAGTTTCCATTTTAAATCAGTGGAAAGATAGTTGTTGAATTTAGTAGATACTGAGTTGTCCTGTGGATATTTAACCTTTGGCAACCACATTTGACATTCTTGGCCAGGCATGATAATCACATAGGTGAATCTGATAGGCACATGAAAACTGCAGTGTCATATGATCAAAAAAGTTTCCCACAACTCGATCATTATTACTTTCTCTGTAACTCTTATTTCATCTGTCTTGTGACTTACCATTTTAAAATCCTGAGCATCTTTTAATAGTTAGCATCCTTTTAAAATGGAACTGTCAGAGAAATTTTCTTCTTCATAAATCTGAAAGTTCCTACATCAATATATTATTACTATATGTAAGATACAAAATACATCAAGCCTCAGATGGGTATGTTGTGACAATGATATGGAGAGACATCATTAAAGCTTATTGTCAGGGAAGCACACTAAAAAGATCTAATGTTCAGTAAGAACTTTTGATTTTGGTTGCCTGACAGTACGTTTTGGACAACATACAAAATATATGGTGGCTAAAATCTTTTTTTAGTTAAGTGATACAGCAACTTTACATTTCTGTGAAGAGCAAGTTCTTCACTTCTGAGGTTTACAGCTCACTTCTATAGCCCTTGAGGGTTAATGGCGCTAAAACTGACAGTCTGTAGCTGACTCACTGATTTGACTTCTTCCTGTTCTGGCTTCCATCCATCAATGTTCCAGGCCTGGAGAATGCACATTCTAGACTAAAACTTGTCTACCTCTTCATCTCAGTTACTGAGGAGTTTTTAGAAGGGCCATTGGTTAGATCAGCTCCTCATCTGTTCTAACATACGTCAGAGTCAGACAGCAGAGGATTAGAAAATCTTCTCTATGTGTCCTCTTCTATGTTTAAGCACAGCTTCTCTATGCTCAGGAACAGTATACAGCCTATTATACTGACTTTAACCTTGAAATGCTATTTTAGGTCTGTTTAGAAAGGCTTCCTCTTTGCCTTGAAAAGTTGAACTCATGGGAGCAAGGGTGGTTGGGTTTTCAGTTGAAAGGATACAAAAGCAGTTCCAATTCTTTTGATTCTCTGTAGCCTTTCTTTTCTTTTTTGTTAACAAGACATAAAGATTTTCTTGGCACAAGTTTGGAATGATCTGCAGTCTTCTTTGTGAGTTGCAGTAATCCTCAGACACCTGGCCAATCATTACAGATCTAAATTCCATGGCAGTCTAATTCATAACAAGCAGAAATACACCTTGCTCACAGGTACTTGCAATATTGTTACAATTCAAAAGTAACATCAGTTTTGCCAAAGAGAGAAACAGACTAGTGGTTTTCCTTGTTCAGAATCAGAGGAATAGCTGTGCAACAGCAAACCTGAGGGCACAACTAGTTTTTCAGCTACATTGCTGAAAGCTGCTTTAGACACTTTGTCATTTTTTCCCACTGCTACATACTGAAGGTGTTTGCAGTATATGTGTTTCCTCTTGTATGTTTGTAAGTACTCTATTTACCTTCAAAGTTAATCTGATTTTTTCTGAATTTCCTTTGAATTAAACTGAAGATACCAGAACTCTCAGGATTTCATTGTCCACTCCAAATGCGAATGCTGTTGCGGTCTGCCTCAACCCCAACCCATACAATTACCACAGCATTGGTTTTACAAGACTGAAGAGAAAAATAGTAGGTGATAAAGGCAATTTCAACATTGTAGAACTGCAATAAATTATTTTCTTCCTCAGTGAGCCATGAAAACAAGTCTCTTCTGCTTTTTCATTCATGAAGCTCCAATGGGAAATCATACTCCTCACAGAGGAATGACAAAATTTAGTAAAAGCAAAGGGGGCTGTGTGATGTATGCCAATTTGGGAATGTAGAGCTGTTCAGAACAAACTTGTGTTGAGTCATTCAGGACTGTTTACAATATTTGTAAATCACAGGACTGTTTTCAGTATCTATAAACCTCATGTTACTTGTAGCCGCCTTATTAAGCACATTATGCTTCTTCAACTCATGTCTACTAAGGTATTTCTTTCATGTCTCAGGCTACCTTATTGGTCCACAGCAGACATTTTCTAACATTTTAACTATACTTTTAAAGACCAGTGATTGCAAACATGCTGTCAGTTGGCCTGCTGTAGTAGAATCATCACCTCTTTTGTTTTCCAGCTGCAATACATTTTGTATCTATACATCCAAACATCCCATTACAGCATGAAACAATGATCAAAGAAACAGACACTGCTTCATTCCAGTTTCCACATGGCATTTATCACAAAATATCTTTCACATCAATATTGCCTGAGATCAGGCCTGTCTAGCTGCTTTTTTTTTTTGACAGATTTTCACAGCTCTGGAATGTCTGTTAATAATGATTGAGATATATGGCATTTCTTGGGAATTAATGATTGGCTAGAAAGCTACATTGTTTTAGTGCTCAGCAAAGGGCTGTTCTCTCTAGCAGGTCATCAGTCCTCAGATGGTTGTATCAACATTGTTATTACTAACAAAAATGAAATATAGGATTTGGAACATGATCATTGCATTTGCTCTATATCACAGAAATCATAGAAATCATAGAAATCATTAAGGTTGGAAAAGACCTCAGGGATCATCAAGTCCAACCCAACACCACCTACCTCACTAAACCATGTCCCTAAGCACCACATCTACACGTTTCTCGAATACCTCCAGGGATGGTGACTCCACCACTTCCCTGGGTAGCCTGTTCCAATGCCTGATCACTCTTTCAGTGAATAAATTTTTCCTAATATCCAGCCTAAACCTCCCCTGGTGCAACTTGAGGCCATTTCCTCTTGTCCTATCGCTTGTTACTTTAGAGAAGAGGCCAGCACCCACCTCATTACGCCCTCCTTTCAGGTAGTTGTAGAGAGTGATAAGGTCTCCTCTCAGCCTCCTCTTCTCTAGACTAAACAACCCCAGTTCCCTCAGCCGCTCCTCATGTCCTAATTGTTCTATATTCTTCAGATTTATCACCACCTCAACAGTCAGGTTAACTCATTAACTTTCTCTCTTAATTTTACTCCTTTTCAAACTCTCTCATTTACATAGAAAGCCTGCAAGAATCAGTTCTAAGAGTATATACAATTAAACACAGAATTGAACACGTATAATGCACACGTACGTATATAGAGTATGAGTGTGTATGCATTTATATAACTTCCACTGAGACATAGCTATACATTGCTACAGGATTTACCAGGAAAAAAGAGCCCATTTTCTACCTTAAAGTTGAACAATGAGCATTGCCATTGATCCACATGTGAAAAAGTCTCAGTGAAAACAAGTCAAAGAAATTAGAGGAAAATATAATAGGAATACCTAACTTTTTATAAGGTCTGTGCCTAAAATCAAGTATTTCACTTAACTAAATGGATAGGTGCCTGAGTAAAGACAACTCTGTAGGTTCTGGTTGAAACATTCATCTTCTCAATTGTTTCAAAAGCACAATACATTTCTTGTGGGATAAAACTGTAGAAAAGTAGGTAATTATTACTTACCTTAAAGCAAAGTCAAAACCAGAAGTCTTGAAAGTGGAAGGTGATGGCGCTAAACTGGGAAATCTTTCATGTTTCTCAACTTGATAAAGACAGCTGAAATAAATTAGAAGTTTATTCACTGTCTTAATTGAGAAAAGATTTATAAAATTACATAATGACCCAAGATGTACCTCAATACTGTGTGTAATACCCATTTATCTCAACAATTTTTCTTGTTTCCATTATTATACTTAGTAGTTTTATATTTTGATCATGCAGGTGTTCTTACAACTACATGCTATGAAGCCATTAAACTACACCACTGCAGGTCTAGTAAAAAGGGTTCATGCCCTAGTCTAGAACAACTCTAGTTCATTATTAGAATTCCAAGACATGGTACAGCTAAAATAACTTCACCGCTAATCCGACTAACACAGAGAGAGAGCATAACAATTAGAGTAATTTAGGATTAATTAGGGTAACATGATTTATCATTCTGGGCTCTATGGGTCTGATCCAAAGTCTTATGGTGCCATAAGAAACGTTTTTTTTCAAGGAGCTTTAATCACCCTCCTGTTTTGCCCAAGCACATGCCACGTAGGGTCAGATTCTGATTGTGTGGACCTGAATCCTGCAAATGTTAGATTCTAGCCCAAATCCTAAGGGCTTTATTTTTGCTATAGGGAAATTCTTAAGGGAAACCCCAGGAACTCAGTGAAAAAATAAATTTGTGCCATAGTTACTCAGGATTAACAGCCCATAAAATAAATAATTTTTTTGATGTTATCATTTCTGCACATGTATAGCACTAATCATGCAAAATATTTAAGCAGCTTTTTAGCAGTCAGATCAACAGGGAAACTTGCATAATCTTAAGCGCCTGACAGGACTGGACCTTAAATGTCTCTAGATGCAATAATAAGTATGGAACAGATTCATTTTGTGCAGTATTTTCAGCACAAATTGCATCACAAAGTGTTAAATAATAAATAATAGCAGAGAGAAGTATACACAAGGGAGCAATGATATGATTTCAGAGGAGACTTGAAAGGGGATGTTGATGAGGTGGAGGTTTTGAGAATTAAATATTAAAAACCAAAAAGACTGGTTTTGGCTGGGACTGATTGTTTTTCTCTGCTGAGAAATAAAGGGGCTTTCTAACCTACCTCCTGGACAAAGACGCAAGGCTTACTGTCAGACTGTTCAGTGGAATCATCACTGTACTTGGAGTCTATTTTTAAGAGAAGGCAAAGGATCGCAATTAGCTAACTACAGCCCTCTCCGATTCCAGACGTCTGCTTTGTCCTCTGCCTCACCTTTCTGTGTATTTACCGCTCAACAACTCCACGCGGAGTCGGCCCGGGTTCCTGAAGTGCGGGTGGGAGGGGGCCGGGAGGGTGCCCGTGTGGGGCCC
>NW_010147401.1:0-892 GCF_000699245.1 Pterocles gutturalis | reverse complement strand
CGACTGCAGGTGGTTCCAGGAGGTGGCAGCATCTCCGTCAGCATCTCCTTCACCCCACGGGTCCTGCCAGAGGCTGTGCCTGAAGTGCAGTGTGAAGGGTTTGTGCTGGGTTTCATGAGCCTAGACGACAAGGTGAGCTGACTAGCACAGCAAGACTAAAGATGACCAGAAAATAATCATTTTCCTTCCTGTAATTTCATGTGCGGGCTGCTGCGTATCTGGCCAGTCTGTATAAACAGAGCTGTTCCTGCTACCCTGTACATCCTTCCTTAACTAGGATTGTTGCTTGGAAGCATTCTGGGGTGGGAATGTCACCATCTTCTTACATTGTCCGGTGTAGTAGATCCCAGACAAAAGCCCAGGATTTGAAACGCTATCACAACATCAGGTTTTATTGATAACAATAGTTAACAATGGAACTGAGACTCAGGACTGCTAAGTTCTGTTCCTGGCTCTGCATCCACCTTCCTGTGTGAATTTGGACAGCGTATCTCTCCTCTGGGAAACTTCCTCTTCAACAACTGCAAGTGTAGCTCACAGGCTAATGCAAAGCTTGAACAGTGCTTTATGAATTGCTCTGCGATTCTCTGCCATGAATCATTGCAAAGATGCAAGGTATAATGAATGAATGATAACAGAATATTTACTAAAAGAACCCCTTATGTTCCTGATTCCTGGACAGGAGCGTCGGTATTAACCACAGAGTTCAACTACCACTTAGCTTTTCCTCTTCCTTGCATGTTGCCATCATGTCTTACAAACCCCTCTGGGGCTAGAAGTAGGGTTTCAGGTTTTAGTGCTATCTTTTTATATGTAATTTCTGTTTTCCTTTTGTTATCAGCTTGCCAAGACAGTGCCTAACAAAGTGCAGCGCAGACACGGCTATGAAGCC
>NW_010147400.1:0-667 GCF_000699245.1 Pterocles gutturalis | reverse complement strand
AACCTCCTTCTCATGTAGGCCAGGACAGTGTTTGTGTTCCTTGCGGCAAGGGCACGTTGTTGGCTCGTGATCAGCTTGGTGCCCAGCAGGACCTCCAGAGCGTTTTCTGCAAAGCTGCTTTCCAGGCAGGCAGCGCGCCGCAAGAGCTGGTGCCTGGGGTTGTCCCTCCGCAGGTGCAGGACTTTGCACTTGCCCTCGTTGAAGTTCTCGGGGCTCCTGCCTTGGCAGGGTGCGACCCCAGAGCGGCAGCGAGTGGTGAATCCACGCAGGAGGAGGGATTTGGGGGCCGCTGTAGCGAGGCTGCAGCGGGCAGTGCCGGCTGGTAGGAGAGCAGAGCCCCGGGACGTGGGGGCAGAGGGTGCGGTGAGGAGGAGGCCAGGCCTGGGGTGGTGAGCGGTGGGGCAGGGGCTGGCCCTGGAGAGCCCCCGGATGGAAACATCTGCCCTGGGAGCAGACCCCCCGGCTGGAAGCATCTGTCCCGGGAGCAGCTGCAGGGAGGCAGGGCTGGAGATGGGCAGCGCTTGCCTGCGGGCCGTTGTCTTTCTTTGAGGGAGGCTTCTGATGGAGTTGTGGGCCGGCAGGTGCCCCAGCTGCTGGGCCAGCCCCGGTGGTGGCAGCTCCTGGGGCCTGGCTCTATTGGTGCCGGCGGGGTGGCCTCTTGGGGGGC
>NW_010147399.1:0-1140 GCF_000699245.1 Pterocles gutturalis | reverse complement strand
CCCAAGCTCTCCAAGGCGACTGTGCGGATCACAGTGGGGGATGAGAACGACCACGCGCCGCACCTCGAGAGCGAGTCCTGCTCTGTGGAGGTCCCTGAGAACCAGAGCCGTGTGGCACTCTACACCCTGCGGGCCACTGACCCCGACGGCGGCGAGAACGGGCGCCTGGAGTACCGCGTGGCAGGTGGGGGACGCGGGGGCCTGTCTCAACAGCGGGTAAGGGCTGTTCACCCGGGGCTGCCTGTGGCTCTGGGAAGCATCACCTCTGGCAGTTCCCATTCCGCTTCAGTTCTCTCCTGCTCCAAACCACACGGAGCACCCCAAGGTCTGGCCAGGCTGCGCTTCCCCATTCCCCAGGGTCTGCTCTGGTTCCCCAGGCACTGCTCTGGTTCCCCAGGCTCTGCTCTGGTTCCCCAGGCTTGGACTGGCTCCATGCCTCTCTTGACTCCTCTGACCTGCTGAATTTACGGGTTGCTAAGTGGGATCTCTTCGCTGTTATCATGCCATGCGTTATCTGGGGGCTCCCTGTGGCAGCAGCGGTGGCCCGTAAGCTGTTGGAGACAGTTCTTACACACACACACGTATATGCATGCACGGAGCTGGACCAAGGAGGTTCGATCCCACCGGGGTCTCACAGAGAACGGCTCACTCCACCCTCCCTGCCAGGCCACGCGGGGATGGACTTCGTGACGGTCCTTCCTTGTACCAGTTGTAGTCACGCTGTCTTGTTATTCCCTCTCTTCTCTTCCAGATGGAGACCCTGGGCAGGATTTCAGCCTGGACCCTGTCTCCGGTGTCCTCTCCACTGCACATGCCCTTGACCGGGAGCAAGTTGCGTCCTACAGCCTCACAGTGGTGGTGCAAGACCACGGCACACCCCCGCGCAGTGCCACCATGTCGGTGAGCGTGCGGGTGTTGGACCTCAATGACAATGCGCCTGGTTTTGCCCAGGCCGCCTACGTGGTGGAGGTGCCGGAGGACTTGCCTGTCGGCGCGCTGGTGCTGGAGCTGGCGGCTGAGGACCCCGACGAGGGCACCAACGGGCAGGTCTCCTACTACCTGGGCAACGAGTCACTGGGCATGTTCCACGTCGAGCCGCAGAGCGGGCGCATCAGGAGCGCCCAGGCGCTGGACCGGGAA
>NW_010147398.1:24085-39203 GCF_000699245.1 Pterocles gutturalis | reverse complement strand
TATATATATTTTTATATATATATATATATTTTCTTTTCCAGTTCTTGAAGTGGTTACAACTACTTTAGTCTACAAGGCATCCTAAGGGCACTTCCTGGCTCTAGCAACAAAGTCCGTCATCTTGTGGAGAGAAGTAAAGGGAATATCATTGAGGGAGAAGAACAGAACAGTTTCCTATCTTGTATAATATCATGTAGCAGGTCGACACCTCTGAAAGCTATCATTGTTGTTTCTGAGCCCAGATATTTTCTCCCTATGTTCCAGGAGGTCAAATGTTCACCTTGTTCAATTGCTGTGTACAGAGGTACCACTATGCGATTTTCCTTTTTTGGTGGATAAGTAGTTGCTTCTGAATAGTTTGGACTGTATGCTATCCTATGCATCACTTTTTGTTGGTTTGATTAAAGGGAGATTAAAAGAGTTTTGCTTTTTTCTTCATGTCGTTGCGTCTCCAGAGAGGTAACTTGTCAAACTCCTGTATCGTCATGCCAAATACGTCTTGAAAAACTTCAGGTGCTAAGTGACGCTTTAAAAAAAAATAAAAACAAAAAAAGGAGGAAAAAAAAAAAAGCAGAAAAGGCAATGGTCAGTGAAAGCCAAAGAGACACAATAAGAGACAGGAGTGCCTTAAGGATTTAATGTCATGTGTAAGAGCCATTGCAAATTGCAGGAAATAATAACGCTTTGGCAATACACATATCCAAGTCCTCACGAACTCAGGTGCTCAATGAATCAATAAAATTTTGCAATATGTTAAGTCAGAAATTTACAAAGGAAGTCAGGAGAACTATTTCAGTTGCTGAATAAGAAAAAGACAGAAAAATAATTTGTCTGAAGTCACCCAACAAGCAGTGATACACCACAGAACAAAACTAGCTCCTGTATGCCCCTGTCCCAGGCTTTAGCTAGCCAGCTCTGCTTACATATGGAAGTTCAGACAGACACTGGGTTTCAGGAGAGCCTGGTAGAAGGGCTGCACGTTGACATGCTATATTTGAAATTCTGACTAACTGTCCAACACATTTCTCTACTGCCACTGAAACATTTCTTGGTGCTGTCTCCTGCACAAGTTACTTCTTGTTCAGCTGCTTTAAAAGTGCCATGGATAAAGAAAGTGTTTCCCTGTGGCACTAATGTAACACAACGCTGAATTCTGATTAGTGATCAGATCTAGTGTAAAAATGTAGATAAATGGTTACTTACCCAATTTTTTGTGGCCCATTACATGCATCTCCACAGAAAATTAACTAACTACAAATGACTTAAACATCTCCAGCCTTCCACTGAGCTGCTTAAGACTTTCTAATCCACAAAGCTGTAAACAATTTTCATTTGCTGGCAGATTTAAATCCTCATATTTTGGAGATCAGCCAGTTTAACTAACTCACAGGACTCATGGATGAGTTAAAGTTAGTTAGACTTTTGATCCTCAAGGATAGCTGACACTGGATCTGAGCTAAGAAATGATCCAAGATAAAACAAAATATTTCTCCATTGCAGTATGGATCCTGTGACTACAAAACACTTCACCAGTTCTGGGCTTTTTACCAATTTACAAGGATATAGTTAACTGCTTGAAAACATAAGGGGGTTGTGAGAAGTTCAGTCCAGGAACAAGGAGACAGATGTAGGACTCCTGGCCCAGCACCACTGATGGAGAAGTGGCTGCTTCCTCTGCCTGACTCCTCCCCTTCTCTGCTTGGTGCTGAGGAATCTTCGCAGTCAAACAAGGACCCACACTCCAGTGTCTGAGCTTTCAAGTGCACAACAACATTTTAAGAGCATTTAGGAACTTGCTTCTCTTACCTCAAGCCTGGTTCTGTCTACATCTTTTAGTATTTTATTTCGCCCTCTGTTGGTCACCATGAGCATTTCATATGGAAAAATCTGTTAACAATGTATAAAAGGGGGAAAGAGAGATGTATTTACATTCTAAAGCAAAAAGAACACAATGTGTCTCATTTTCATAACCACCCAAACATTTGGTTTCTTTTTCAAAGGAAATCACAGCAGTTTGTCCCCTAAAGTTCCATGAAAGACAGGCCCTATAGCGACAAAGTAAGAACTTGTTTAGTATTGAACTGCCTCATATTGTAAGGCCACTGTCTACTTGCCAACCCCACTGATTTTTACGGTGCATATAACACAGCTGACTTTGGTCAGACAGTCCTCTCCAGTCAATATACTTTCTCAGCCAGTAACGTATAAACTTAAGAGTTTATTAAGGTAAATCTATTTGGTGCTCATTAGTCTAACTGATGGTTGCCAAAGTGTGCACAGCTCTAAGGAAACAGACACTTAGTGGATGTTTAAAAATGGACCACATGAAAATACATCAGAAAAAGCAGCAACTCTGAACAAGCAAAATATTGATTAGTGCGGGCCCCTACATTCATCAAAATTCATCACATGACTTTATTTGCCTTTTTGGATAGTTAACAAATTCAA
The DNA here is from genome assembly GCF_000699245.1 of Pterocles gutturalis. Classification (NCBI taxonomy): domain Eukaryota; kingdom Metazoa; phylum Chordata; class Aves; order Pterocliformes; family Pteroclidae; genus Pterocles; species Pterocles gutturalis. The sequence goes on along the minus strand of NW_010147398.1, from coordinate 36,755 downwards.
ACAACTGCCCACTGTGCTTGCTGGCTGTGCAATACATCCGTGGATTAAAGGAGATGCTTTTGTAGACATATTTGTCTTATATACCTTCATCTACTTCAGAAGAGCATGTGTCCAGCACATCTCCCTTTAACATTTCCTTTGCTTTCTCTTTACATTGCAAAGAATGTCCAGAACTTATACAAACCAGTTAATGGCCAATAATCAATTCCTGAATGCATAATTTTACTTCTGTTTTTCATGTCCTTTGTTTGAAGCAAAATGTTTTCTGTTAGTGGGTCTCAAATCAGTTTAATCCAACAGAAATAATGCCGCTTAGAAAGGATTTCAGAAAACCATGTGCCTTAAAATATGTTTCTGGAATAATCTCTGGCAAAGAAAACTGTTCTAGGATTTCTTCCTTGGGCAGACACTTCCATAAATGCCTGGGATGACTCCAGAGAGATCATGTTCCATCTGACAGAGCCTCTCTACAGCTCTTCTCAGGGCATGTCTCTACAGAGTAGGAAAACAGCACTCCCAGTGAGGTCCTCACCCAACTCCTATTGAAGTCAATGAAGTTCTTCTGCAGACTTCAGTGGCAATTAGCTCAGCTTTTACTGTTCTTTATGGGTATTGTTTTACTTGCCCACTGGGAACAAGAGTGAGACCATCAAAACTTTCCTGAAGAGACATCTGAGCTATTATCAAATGCTATTAATTCAATTATTATAACACCAGAAGAAATTCAATCTAATCAACTTTTGCGCAACACTAGGCAATTAAGTTCATTCCATTGTCAACAATTATCCCCATAAACTTTTCAGAAATATAATAAATAAGATTCAGGCATCAATGAACACACCACTGAGTTTATTGTAGGTAATAATAATTTAAATAATGTATGCTTACATACCGATTGTAAGATATGATTCCTTAGGAGATTCTGACATTGTCACAATTGTACAATTAAGTCTATACTTTGAATTACATTGTTTATGTTTGATACTGGAAACAGCTACCGTATACAGCAATATAGGAAACTAAAATGTAATGTTTCATATTTAAACAAGCAGAGTTTAACTCAGGATCTATGGTCATAAGTACATTTTATATTTAGATATTCACAACAAGGCATGTCTCAATCTGGGGTGGCAGGATGCACAAATTCTGTCCTTTCTGGAGAACCACTTGGTAAGATTTGGTCATTCTTAAGTTTACTAATTTTCACTTTTCACATGTTTTATGCTGACTTTGGGTTGGCTTCTTTTACTTTATCATGTTTAAGTTACTGTTGGACCATTGACATGAATAAAAATACTGCCAGTTCCTACAAGCTGAGGGTCTGGCATCACCTTTATAAACATCAACAGAACTTGACCTATTATGTCGTGAAAATTCCCATAAATTTTATCATTGATTATACTGACAGAATTTGTCACCCAAAGTAACATTCCAAATCACTGGGTGCATCAACAGCAGTGGTGGTGGCTGTAAGAATTTCTATTGCACTGAAAAAGAAATTATTTGGAATAAAAAGTAGTATCTCAGGAGCTGGGGATGTCTCCAAGGTCTTATTTATACAATATAGAAAACCATTTGTTAATATACATTGTATTGGGATCAGCTTATAAAGCTAGGGTTATTGCCTTGTACAGTTTGTCTGGAGGTGACTTGGAAGCACAAGTAGTAATTTGGTTTGCAAAACAAGCTCCTCACTTAACTGCAGAAATGCTGATCTTTGTAACTGGCAAAATCATGATTTCTTGGAAGGTTCACCAGCAACAGAGGAAGTTATAAGATTTAAAACACAGCTGAATTCCCCCTATATATTATGTCCATTTTTGATCTGATATCTCTAGACATAGCTGCAAAAGCATTTTAATTTATACCTTAAATTATATTCAGCTTATGTTGCCTCTTTTTCCAATGAAACTCATGAAGAATTTCTTATATAGGGAATTCAACATTATTGAAAGGTGTCAGGCTAACAGTGCTGAGAGCTAAAGAACAGATCCAGACAGACAGGTAGGTATCTAACTTACAAATTGAAACAAAGATCCATGTATTTCATTAATTTTTAAATTAAGACAGCTTCAGTGTGTGTTGTGAGCCACAATATTCTGCATCAGTTCCAACTTTACAGATCTGAGACTTTCCTATCGAGTTTGGCCTGCTATTTCGGCTAGTGGAAGCTTGACAGAGAACTAGCTATTGAGTATCTTTAGTATTTTCATTTTCTCTCTAGAAAAGTCTCCTTAACCCAAGAAGCACACCTGGGCTGCCCTCAGCCTGCCTGAGTACTAACACCTGTAACAGTCAAAGACCAGAACAAAGGGAGAGGTTTGGCACATAAGGAGCAGCAACTGAGGTGAGGTAAAGAAAAACAAGGGAACTAAGATATTTCCCAGATTTTATCTGCATTTCACAGTTAAATCTTCACTGTCTTGAAGGAAAGTGAATAACATCTGCACTTGCCTTTGGCTCCAACATGTTAGGCATAGATACTCCTCTGTCCATTCTCATTCCAGGGACATGACCATCCGGAAGGGACTGCATCAGATACAGGTATACATCAGACACAGAGGTTACACACACAGAGGGTAAAGGCACTCAAAGTAGCGGTGAAAACAAAGGTGAATTTTCCCTGAGATTTCCTTCAAGTCTTATTTAGTCTTATGCCATAGATCATTGCTATGGCTAGTGTTTATCACTTCTCTGAGGCACACAGAGGGATACTTCCATCCTCTCTGCCACCACAGCGTCCTGTCTCTGCTAAGACTGGTGGTAGCTCCTCACTGAGCCAACCAACATCGCCTCCTAGGTGGACTTGGGGACCCCAAGAGAGAGTGGTGGGCCCTTTCCCACCCCAGTGACTAAGTAGGGTTCTTCTCTAGACAAATACGCAGTAGCATTAATTCAGATCCCACCCAACAGCATACAAAGCACTCTTATAACTCTGGGCTTTTCTTTCTGTCACTTATTGTATCAGCTCAGGGATTTTTTTTTTTTTTTTTTTTTTTGTCTCCACAATGGGAAATTTTTACTATGAACACAAACAGGGGTTGGGTAAAAACATCCTGTTCTGACACAGGCACTGCTTCTAACAAAACAACATTTTGAGTACAATACATGGACAACTCCTCTCTCCTCCCATAATCTTATTCTCTTTCCAATCATCATGATTTTGATACACGATTAACAAAATTATCCAAGTAATTAAACTGTTTCTTAAATTGACATTTCATATTTTCATTGTGCTGAGGAGCCAGACAGATGCAAACCATTCTGGAAAAACCCTGCAGACAGGATTTGGAGTAAAATGGTTTATATTTGCAAGCACACCTCTTCCTGGCTCATCTGTGATGGCAATATTGTAGAAAACTATTGATCAGCCATCTTGTCTGGATTGAAAACTCCAGGGTAAAAAAAATGAGGAGTTCAAGGCTCCTGGTCTGGGAGAAAATTGCCTCCAGAAGAGATTTTTCTAGATGTCTCTGGAGTTAGTACTAGAGGCTGGAAATAAATCCACCCTCAGCTGTCCAGAGAGGACTATTACAGATAACTCACTTATCAACAGACAGTGGATTTTACAGAGGAAGCCACAGAACTGGTGTGAGCTGTCTCAGCCCAGCTATGGGGAGGTAACAAGGAGGAATCTGAGGCTGTGCCTGTTTTTGGTTGATAAGAATCTACATTAGTGATTATGCTTAAACATGCAGGAAAATCAAAGCTATTGTCTTAAGAAACCCTTCCCTGTAGCAGAAATTCAAACTTCAACAAGAAAGTAGAAGCTTTCAGTTCTGTTGTCAGTTGATTGATGAAAACCCGTACTCTACCTGGAAATCTGAAAAGCAAAAGAGAACTCTCATCAGCTTTAGAATGTGGAAGAACAGGAATCAGTCACCATCTATCAGATAATCCTTGTGTCTTCTGGTCTACCTGATCTTTTCAAAATCCCACCCCATTCTCTAAGGCCAGCAACCTTCCTACTTTTGAACTTCGTTTGTAAAGTGTCAAACACTCCAAACATTGCAGCCCTGTTCATTTCAAGCAGGCTTCTCATTCTGGAAAATCAAGTCACTTTGGAAATATTAACAGACACAAAGCCACAATCAAGTGAATAAATAGACAACTAAAATTCAAATGTGCATAGCAGGATTCACCTCACCTAACCTCCGCCATCAGGTAACTGTCTAGATTCCTCCATAGTCTATAAACAGACACAAGCACCAACAGAAGATGCCAGATTGTAGGGCATTTAAGATAGTTGGGATCAGTCTCACTTTGGAGATAACCAGCCAATCTCTCTCTCAGCTCAAACCATTTCTAAACAGTAACTCACAAAGGTTCATAAATTTCATAAATATTGTCCATTTTCATTAGGCAATGACTGATATCACATCTATCTCCAAGTCATCATGAAAATCATGAGCAACAATGGGGATTAGAAGGCATTATACTCCTTTCTTCACTGTGGCACATTCTTTCAGACTGTGCAGTGGGTGGTAATTTTCAGAGAAAGACAACACCACAAGAGGACTCAGTACATATTCCTGATAATAGGCATGTTTCCTGCTTTCCATTTGCACCAATGCTAAAGCGGTCCCTTGGCATAAACAAGGATTGGCTTCACATAGCAGATTTAGCAAAATAAACCCGAAATTTTAATGCATATTTGCAGAATTTGAGTTAATTGTTGAGTTTACCAGAGGAAGCTAAAACGTACTGAGGAAACACAAAGCAACCACATCTACAGCCTTAAAATAAGCGTCATGTATAAAGGCTCCTCAGCCTTACCTCTAACACCACCACTCACATCCCCATAACTGTTGTACTGACCAAAATCTGTAGACACCGGCTGTAAAAGGAAAAGAGGGACATGCACATAAATTCACAGTTCATGACTTCACAAGTGGGTTGGTATATGGGGAGTAACGAATTGCTTTAAGCCTTTTTTCCCCCTCTATTTTCACAAGCTTTCTTGCATTGCTTTCTTGCCTTTTAACAAGGTAGTTTATGGGAAGGGAAATTAGGTTTTGTCTTATTTCGTATGGTCTTATAAGAAAGCTTGACCAAACTGAAAATCCAATACAGTTAATACAGAAATAAATACCATGGATAATTACAACCATCTTTTGCTTCTCTAAATCGCCACTGCCTTACCCTGTGTAGTCCATTTTTTCCATAGCCAGGGAGAGAAGAGGTTTTGGAAGCTGAAGCATGTGCTGTTGAATGAGGAAGGGAAAAATCTTTTACTGGAAAAACGCCACGTAAACTCAAAAACAAGAACATTTGAGGAATCCACTAGCATAAAAAACACAGTTAGAAGTGCTAAGCTTACACATAACCACCTGAGATACAGAGTCTTTAAGAAACTAACATCTCAGCCCCAGACTCATCACGACCTTCCATACATTCTGTACGGTACACGCAGCTTTATCATGCCATGGTGGTAAGTCATCAAGAAGTGGTCTCCATTGAGCTGAAAGTAATGGTCAGGGATCAGACAGCAGAGCAAAATAACTTTTTAGCCCTTAGTTTCAGGGAGACCACTTGATATGTGTATACATGATGTTCATTATTCACTGTTCATTATTAGTTTTATTGCCTATGTGAATTACCTGGAGAATCGTAACGACTGGCAGAAAGGGCTGACCTATCACGACTCTCCTTTTCCATCTCTTCTTTCAATATCAATTGTCCCAGACCAGAGTTGAGCTATAAATGGCAATTAAAAAAAAAAAATCAATAAAATAAGCTGATTGAGGTATTATTGCTAGACACTAGTAGACATTACAGAAAACAAAGGGATACTTTTTGGATGGCTTTCAGAAACAGCATGAAGACAAGCTTATAACCACCTTTAAGAGCTGCTCCTCCTGCAGCTGCCGGCGTCTCTGTAGCTCTTCATCATCTTCCTCTCTTCCACTTGATCTGCGTCTCATGTCAGCTCCTGCTTCCATAAAACCACAGTACAGAGAAAGCTTTGTATATCAGTTCAACCGCAGCCTCAAGATTTCAATGCTAGTTCAAAGTACTGGGCAGTTTGATTTACTGAATAAACAAAGCAGCATTTTCTTGCAGACTCAAAAGACTTTTTCAAAACTCAGTCTCAATAAAACTCACTCAGATAGCCTGCTCTATGGCTATCAGGCTTCTTATAAAATTAACAAGAAGGTAAACTCCATATGAGTTCCAAACCAACCAACAGTCCTGGATACAAAAGCCATGAATCGAAGTAATAGAAAAAAGGAGCTCAGATTGCTAGATCTGGAAACATGGTGTTTAACAGCAGCAGAGACTGAACTGAGAGACAAAATTTCCATCAAAAGCTCCACCTCAGACATACAGCATAGTTATCACAAGCACCGTCAGGAGAGTTTCAGGTATTTAGATGTTATCACAGTGACGATAATGCTTGTCAGGTTGCAATCCTATATAAAGAACATTTTCAAAAATTTGCTCCTGCATATGCAGCCCCTTCAATTGGTCACTGAGCTCCCCCATCCTGTGCTTCCTCTCCCAGAATTTCTATCAAAATCCTATTGTGATGAAAACCCTACATTTCTTCACAGAAACCTGAAACAGGCAACACCTTCAGTGTTTCAGACATGATTTCTTAAATGAACCAGGCTAGATAGCTTATTTTAGCTATTTTTTATCCATAGGGGTCAATAAAAATTAACAGAGGAAAAAAAATACAAACCAAAAAAAACCTAAAATGATGATGCACATGATTTAAAGAAAAAAAAAATAAGATACCCGTAGTGATACAACACAGAAGAAAAATACAAAGTCTGTAGAAACATTAGCTCTGAAAATCAGGACTTTTTTAGTCTTTTAATTGTTCCACTTCAGTCATTGCTTCCTGTTAGTCATGTGGTTGGAAGCAATCATATTTTCTGTGGAATATTTGCTATTAGCTTAGGACTAAAAGATTAAATAGACAATAACTGAAAGAAGTCAGGCTTGTGTGATACACCACATTTTTTAAGCTACTGCATAGAAGCTCACATGATGACAGAGATATTAACCCACGGAAAAATTAATTCCAAAATCCTTTAGCAAAAGCTCTCCTACTCAGCAGTATTCAATAGTTTTAAATTCATGGACACCTGGAGGTGTCACCAGAAGAACTACACTTCGTGGTGAACACCTGCAGCGGACACATTATTCACTACTGACTTTTACAGCTCCAGTATTAATCAACTTTGCTTACCAGTACCTTTTAAGCCACATTGCTTGTTTTTTGTTTTTGGTTTTTTTTTGCATACCTATGGCTGCAAGGGAGGGAGGACCTGGCCAGTGGTCCGTCTCAATCTTTGGTATCTCGTTGGGTGCTGGTGCATGAGCTGCTGGGAACTTGGAGGACTTGATGATATCCTCGGAGGACTTGCTCTGTGCTGCCAAAGCAGCTGCATCTAGATGGCAATCAGGGTACTTAGCTGTGTAATAATCCATATCAATATAAAGGTCTTCCTTATTTTGTCAAAATTTTATACTTTGCACGAAGTTAATTTTCAAAAGCAAACATTTTCATGTTTTGCTTTTCTGAGTGCAATTTGAAGCAGAGTAATATCTTTCTCTTGCCAATAGATTGGAATCAAGCCTTCCTCCCCTTCCTCATTCCCACCCAGAAAACAATCCCAAATCAGCTTTGGATTTTACTAGGGTTGCACAGTGTTAGAATGATTAGGCAAGAGTAAGAAAATTCAATCTAACGTTATTTGTCAATATTTCATAAGGACAGCTGAATATTAACAAAGATGCAACCAGATTTATGTATGATCTGTCCTCCCTCTAGGGCAAGAAAACACATAGTTCAGAGGAACAGCATGAATTTTAACTCTACTGATGCTAATTATTTCTTATGTTTCTGGGAAAAGCTGTAAAACAAACAAAAAGAAATCTGAAATAAATGTTTATTTAACCAATGGATTTTTTCTGCTGCATGCCCTTGCTTATTAGCATGCAATAGTAATAAAAGCAGATGTGAATTTATTAATAAATACTAAACTTCATTCAGATCAAATTGTCAGAGAAAGGCACTTGAAATGACCCTCACCAATAAAACATCTCAGCAGTAGGGCAGCTACTTAAGATTCTAGTCTCTTAAAAGCATGTAAGGATATGCATTATGGCCTTCACTTCTTGATATTAAAAGAAAATTCCAACAGTATTCAGCTTACATTTAAACTAGCCTTAACTACCTCTTATCTGCAAACTGTTAGCTCAGATCACCTTCTCTTATATGAAGCTATCATACCAGAAATAAGAATTCTGGACTTTTTCTTAATTTTCTCTCTCTCTCTTTTTTTTTTTTTTTTTTTTTTTTTTTTTAACAGAAAGACATCTGTTAATGAAGTGAAGGACTGGGTTGCTCATCCAACACATTCAGCATAGTTTAAGAACATCAGTATAAGATACTGGGAATTCAGAGCATTTTATGGATTGGGAAACTCTAAGCATAATTGCAGGTATGGAGGAAGCTGGTCAGAGTTTACAAAAGCATGACTTCAAACAGTACTTACGTGTTAAAATTGGTGATGTCAGTGGTTAAACACTCATGTTAATGGAAGGTGAGGAGATATATTAAAACCATAAAAATAAACAAAAATAATGTTAAGACTTCTTCCAAAATGAGCAAATGGTTTGAAACTTAAAAAAGAAAGAGGAAAAAACCCTGAAGTAAAACCACCAGCAGTGTTACTTGCGATGCTCACTCCTGACTCCAGAATGGACTTCCCAGGCTTTCCTAATCATCTCAGCTCAGTGGCTCTCAGCAACCTGTTCATCTAAACCCTATGAGTATTGCTAATTTGCTATTTAACACTAAATACATTTCACTGGTTAAAGGGTCTGCAAAAGGAAGCAAACTCAAAGTCTTTAAAAAGCGGAGTTATCCGTCTTTCACCACATTACACAAAAATCATCTCCTATTCAAAGTTTTCTGTTCACAGTAGAAGGGAAGAGTGAACACACTCTTACAACTGGAACCATGCTCTGAGGCACTAAAGACCAGCAAGGCAGTGGGCTTCTGCCATCATTGGTATTTCAGACTTGCTATAACAACGTCTACACCAAAAAGATTAGAGCACTAACACTGCTGTCCAGCTCAGAATCCAAACACACGGAAAATGAAGTACAGCAAACTGCCTATAGCACAGGGCTTGAGAATAAAATTTGGCGACAGTGATAAGTCACCTATATTATCTTCAATTAGTAAAGATTCTTATTGAAAGTCACAGGTGCATTTGGAATTCCAGTCCGATAATAACATCTCAATTTTTGCTGTTGAATTAAATTATTGTACTTTGTCTTTTTAAAATAAGGATATTCCATGAAGTCTCTGTCAGAGAACAGTCTGTTGTTAATCCATTTTAACATGATCAGTACTTGTATTCTGAAAACATAAACTTAAAGAAGTGAAATATAGGAAGGCATCATAATGCTAAAGAGACAGCAAAATCCCAGTTTGTGGCAATTTTGCCATTAATATCAATGTAGCCAAGATTTAAAGCATATGATTCAAATGAAACAACATGCTTTAAAACATAATCACTCAGCAGGACATGCAGTAACAGCTGTTTCAAGCTTGTACTACTAATATTTAATGCTTACTACGCAAACGCTGAATGCTTTTCACTAGTTTGGATGCTTTATAATTCAGTTGACACTCCAGTTCTAAAATAAAAAGGGAAAGATCATTTACCATGTTGTTTGTAGATTGGCGGTTTTCTGTAAATGTTGACACCTTGATCTGTGAAATTGAGAAACAGAAAAATGGGAATATGAAAACTACTCCAGTTGTAGATAAAGGTAACTCCCACACTGTAACAATAAACAGACCAAATCAAGGACACAGCACAAGAAAAAGCCAGAAAGCTATTTCTAGTATTATACAAAATCAGATTATTTAAAGAAAACAAAACATAAGAACAAGTGAAAAGTCAAAGACACGTGTGGTATGAAGTCCTTTGAAGGTGATTCTGTAACGTGGATGCATCCAAGTCATGAAACATTCATTTTAAACATTCAGAAGATTATCAGCGGAATAAAAGTTAGAGAGGAAATGCAAACAAGCAAGACATTTCAGTGGTTAAGATGCAAGCCATTTGAGGAAAGTTACCCCAAATAACTTTGTGGAAATTTTGTGGAAAATTGCGCTTCAGTCATAACAGCTCAATTTTCTTTCCAACTGACTGGCTGGACTGAGCGGAGGAGAACGCAGTGAGCCTACAATTAACTTCAAAATCCAGAGAACAAAATAGCTGCCTCACACGCCACTTGGAACAGTCAACAACAGCTATGCTTCAGTGAGTCAAAGGGATGCTTTATGCAGTGTTAACTGATATACTAATTCTCAAACCACAAGGATAGATTTTATTTCTTTTTTCTAACTTTTTTTAATGCAAGGCCCACCACATTGCACATTATCAATGCAAATCAGAATACAAACACTTCCTGGAACTCTAATGCAGTGAATCTACAGCATGTCTAAAATATATCCTGTTTTTACAAATAATGATCTAAGACAGGAACCAGTTTGTTCTAAACTACCTCCCCACCCAAGGCAACACTTTACATATTTGGTACAGCTACACATACAGGAGTTAATCCAAAATCAGTGCAACAGTGCAAAACCTGTCAAAATCTTACCAGAAGAGCAAAATAAGCTACTGGGAGCTAGAAAATTTATGCATAAACCCATTTTGCTGCTTCATACTGCCTGAAAATTTTTCAGTTACCTTAGAATGAAAGATCAAAAAGCATTTTAGAAATACATGCTGGGTATGGCGATCCAGTTAAAGCAGACAACTTTGCCTTTGGCATTAAGGAAAGCTAACCCTAAAAATCTACTGAAACAGAGGCAAATCTTACTGTGCAGAACCCACATCCTTGACTAAACAGGCAAATTAATTGCACACAAGGGCACTGAGGTATTTCATTCTTGTTAGTGATCTGTTACGGCTACTTGACCAGTAAATAGGTATAAACATTACAAGGGCAGTCATGCAGTACTTTTGCGCACATCTATACCAGAAAGCTATAGGGAGGACAGGAACACAGCTCCTTCTGTGGCTGCCCTGTGCCAGCTGAAGATAGCTCTCCCACCACGCAAGGGATTATTACTCAGAGCTATTGATGCAAGTGTACTTCAGCTTACGCAAGTCAAAGTGAGCTGTGTTAGCTTAAGCGGTTTAAACAGCCTACCTTAGCCAAGCCAGGTCACACTGACTGAAAGGGAAGTTCCCACAGTTTATCTGCCAGATCTGAGGAACAGAGGAAGAGCAGTAACCTCTGGCAGGCAGACCTGAAGGATGACTGTATATGAGGCTTTCAGCTAGCACTGATGGGACATGCAACCCTAGGGACATGCATCCTCATCCCATCAAAATCCAAGACAAATGATCTTCTCAGAGGCTGGAAGAACTGTGCAGCTCACTTCAAAACAGAAACTGGCCTCTATAGAGAGGATATCCTAAGGCACACATATCCTTGTGGATCTGCAGGTCTCTCTAAGGACACCAAGCCACTGCATAAAACAAGAAACATCCTCACCTGCTTTAAAAAATGGGAATACGGAACTAGAACTGTTGGGTTCAAGACTGAAACAAGCCAAAAGAGTCTGAATGAACAACACACATAATAGACCCCTGGTCAGCTCTCTTCTGCATACTGCTGTGAATCACAACCAACTCCTCCAAAGTTAGCAGAGTTATGACAGCTGGTGCAACTGGGAGAAAAATCAAGCCCTACATAGCTCACAGGCCATCAACACTGAAAACCAAGGCATTCTAAACAGTGACACAGGTAAAACCCCCCCATTTCTTAATGCACTACACCTCTCAGCAAGCCAGGAGCAGGCAGTTCCAAACCCTGTGTGTGCACCCCATGGTAAACAGTGTGAAACAATGGAGACAAGACAAAAGTTACAAAGGCTACATTCTACACTGTGACAGGACACCGAGACACATACAGTGCCAGCTCCTACCTGGAACATGGAAATGTTTAGGGGCCTGAGCGTAAGTTGGAGTGAGAGGGCGGCTGTCGGGCCGATAAGGGACAGGGGAGTTCCGACCGCTGGACGGCTCATTGCCTCCAATGAAAGAATGGAGAAAACAAAATGAGAAGAGGGAGAGCGATTAAAAAAAAAAACAAAAAACAAAAAAACAAAACACAAAAAAACAAGCCCAATCAAACCCAAACAAAATCGGTGGAATCAAAACCTCCAGGGAGAAACACAGTTGAACCAAAAATATAATTACAAACAATAATGAGAACTGGTAGCCCTGGTGACTGTTTTTTTTCCTGATATTCCTGCAGAGACAAAAATTCATGTTCAAGCTGGAGTTGAGGTTTGAGCAGCTCAGACTCATTTTGATGGCATGCAGGCAGGAGTTGTGTGCTTGCAGCTGGTGATTAGATGGGCAGTGTGGAAAAGAAGAATGGAAGGTCACTTGGCAATGATTTAGTACAGAGATTGATATTTGGACTTAAAAGTTGCAGGCACAGAGCACAGTAGTTGATATGCAAGCCCAAAATGAAACCGACTCCCAAGCAGATAGAAGCAGATGCTGGCAGTTACTACAGTTCCCTAAACCAAAAGCATACAGAAGCTAGAGAAGAAAAATAGCTGTTACGTCACTTGACCCGTATCAAAAGACATAACTGTTCTATACACACTCTT
>NW_010147398.1:19745-24044 GCF_000699245.1 Pterocles gutturalis | reverse complement strand
CTCTTTCATTGGTTTATCTCTCTGGTAGGAAATTTTTGATATAGCAAAATAATTTGTAAAGCAATGCATCCCATCTGGTGGCTGCACCCATATCATTGGTTCCACCCCAAATCTCTGTCAATGCCAAATCTGGCTCTGGTGACAATACTTCACCACTGTTGATTTAGCAAATCTGAATCTAACGTCTAAAAACTTAAGTTCCATTCTGCGCACATGGTTTGTTCCATTTGGATTACTCTTTACAGGACTATTTCTTTGCCTTGTAACAGTCCACCACAGCAATCCAACAGCCCTGAAAGTTCCTGTGCCTGTCAGGGCAGGAGAGCTGTTGTAGAACCATGCTGGTTGATGCCCAAGCATCAGGACTTAGCAGCCGGATATCCAAAATATGACTGTGTGTGTACCATAAAAGAATGTTGCTGCCTTTCACTTTGTGCCATTATTCACACTAGTGCAAAAACTTACACAAGCAAAAACCGTCCACATGGGTGCTTATTTTACATGCGTGTGGGTGACCACAATGGTGAAAAGTAGGGGAACATCAAACCCACTTTCACTTTTCAGGTATGCACCAGGGCTTAAAAAAAAAACCTAGAAAACTGATTAACAAAGCAAGGAATAAAAAAGAGGAGGGTACAAGAAGAGGAGGGCTATAAAACACAACAAAAAAGAAGCTACAGGCCTCCTTTCAGCTACAGGTTTCCTATAGGTTCTTTCTTTCTTTCCTTCTTTTCCTCCCATTAAGAGGATCCAAAACCTTGGACTCAGCACACTTCTTATTTATATAAATATATAAATGGGGGGAGGGGGAGGAAGTTTTCTTTACACAAAAGTTTCTCTTTTACTTAAACGGTCATCTGCCAATCTAAAAGGCACCAGAAGGGAGAAGAAGAAAAATCCTTTTTACAAACCTTGCTGAGAGATGTGCCACAGAGGCCTCTGCCAGTATACAAGTTAATCCATCTGCATGCACATTTTAAAAATTACATGCACAGTTCAAGGGGCTTGGCTGGACAAAATTTGTCCAGAAGAATGTATGTGCAAAATTCTATATTTACCACTTGGATATTTCAGCCCTGAATGACTTAATGTACATGACACCCCCCAAACATGATGTTCTTTTAATCACATCACTTGATGGTGGTTTTCTATTTTGGGTACAGAGATGCTAAGCTTCTGGCCAGGTAACAGCAAGCGCTACGTTTACTAAGTCTGAAAACCAGTATGAATGATTATTTAAAATACTAATGCAATATATCAATCTATGGTCCTTTACTTGGCGATTCCAATATTGTATTCTACTTGTCCAGCCTTTGAGATATCATGATGGTGAAACACCTGACTTGGTTAAGCTGATTTTACTCATCTTTTGTTTCTATGTAGAAATGACGAGTTACTTTTCAGCAGAATGTTTTATAGGGAAAAAAAATCCCTATTGAGATGGCCTCAAGATACAATTAACTCTAGAATTTCTAACCTTTATAGAGACATGTCATTCTGCCTTTCTGTTTCCATTGGCAATTAGAATATTCAATGAAAGAGAAGAATCAAAAGGGATCTATTGACATTGACATAATAGAGGAGTCACAAGTAGATTTTACCTGTTGGGAATTGGTAGTCAAAATGTGGGCACGCTCAATTTACAATGGCTGTATCACCAACACTACATAAACAGGGAAGAAACCCTTCTTACACCCTCCTCTTTGCCTCAACTAGATACAACTAAGTATGCTCACATCCATAAGCGTATGCTGGCTAATCGTGTATCTGGTACACAGATAATTTGCTTATAGAGAACTGGTAATGTTGTATAATGCATACAGTATAAGGCAGACAATTAGCGTAGTATCATCCTGCACTTGTTGCTTTACAGATGTCTCTGTCGGTTGTATTTCCTGGAGTTCCTGTGCAGCCTCTCTCCTAATGACTCCTACTAGCACTGACAAATGACTCTCCTTTACACTTTCTAGGATGGCAGTCTCATTACCTCCAACCACTGCACGAGGGAACGGTACATCTACTTATATTCTCATTAGATCATCCCTGATGAGCACACTCTAATAATGAGGCTTAAGTGCTTCAGATGCTGCTGTAAAATCACCCACAGTTTATGAAAGCAGTGCCAACATCTGTGGAACGTACATATGCACGCAGGAAAGCAGAGCTGCTAGCCTGCCTGTACCTGCCTCCCAGGGCATCACTGCTGGTCCGCTTGAAGCTTTACATAAAAGTAGGGGCTGTGCATGCTCTGAATTTGGGTTCCTCACTGTGCCTGCACGGGAAAGTCTCTCTTACTATCTCAGATGTACCATAGCTAGTGTTAACACCACAAAGCAACAGGAGCACTCCGGTTCACCAACACTGTAGGAAAAACTAGCTCCTACACTCCTGGCATGAAGTTGAACATGGGTATGTGTAGGTGGGTGGGGGATGTTAAGAGATAACGGAGTAAGTTTAACATAAAAATCAATCACTTGAGCACAGCAGCCTCAGAAGTGAAATTCAGAGGCTTCTTTTTTCTTTCAATCTGTTTCCTCTATCAGGTAGTTCCCATTTTCTATAGCCTGATTTGTTAAGCAGGTTCCCCTAGCAGCCAGCAATATAATTACTTTGCCTATACACAGCACTGTGTAACACAGGTTCCTGCTGCTTCTGAAGTGTTCAGCACTGGGCTCACTGTGTGATTCACAAGCTAAGTTCACAGAATCAGACCAAAAAACCCATATGCAACCAACACTGTGTCTTCTGTCAACTTGCAACCATCACTGAGCTTTCTGTCAACTTGTAATTTAGGTGCTCTACTTCTGAACAGACAAAGTAAAAAGAGCTCAACAGCACCTGAAACCCTAAATCCTATTCAGGTTTTGTCAAACTATCATTCATCATCTTGTTCAGATGCGTAGCCCTTATTTCCCACACAAGACTGGAACTCATGAAACAGCCAAAGCACGGCTGCTTTCCAGAGCAGAGCTTTCATCTGCATCCACAAAACCCTGGAAATAGATATCGTACACAGAGCACATTTGATTTCAGAGACCTGCCTCAGGGAAGGAAGGCAGGAACGTGTGAAAACCAAGGCCCAAATTCACTGTGAAGGTGGGTGGATTCCTTATGGGAAGGTCTGTTAGCAGAGGAATAGACATTCCTTTGGAGCTCTTTTTACACAGAAATCTTATGGGGGCTTTGCAGTATTCTTGAATGCGTCTGAAAAATTCTAGGCATGTGAGATGAAATCCTGGCTCTCAATGAGAGTTTTGTCTCTGATTTCAGTAGGGTCAGGGTTTCTTTCATTCATAGACTTGTTTTGATTCTTTCATAGCAAAGACAGTACTTTATTGAGAGAAGACCAAATTCAATTGAGAATCCAAATTAGATTAAATGAAGTCTAAGCTGATGCATATTACACCCTTTTACAGCTTGTTTAAGATATATGTTACACCAACAAACTCTCTCTAAGACTTTCTGAGGAACATTTAGCCCTCTCAGTCCTCAAAGTTCTTTACATTTGGCCTTGACTACAAAGCTTGAGCATTATGCTTGTTTAGCATTACATTACATGAAAACTCACTGAAACTGGTCTAAATGTCTACTTTTCTGGCTTGACAAAAAATAACACAGGCATAATGTGTTGTATGCCACTTTCATTATTTATCATTATGCTGTTCGGAAATCGTGCCCCTTTACCAAAGCAGTTTTGGCATGATCCATACTCTCTGACTCTTAACAGAAAAAAAATAAAAAAACCCACCAAACCATAGCTTTATGAAATCTTTCTTACAAACTTGCATGAAGCTCACCTTCCTGCTAAAAGTACAACTGGCTTTGAGAAAGGCTGACCAGATAAAAAGGAGATCACATGATCCCTCTTCTTTGAATCACTGCAAATGTATCTATCACATCTAATTAACCCCCTCAGTGCTACAGTTCTCATTTCAGATATATTCACAAGGCTCAAATTCCCTGGACACAGAAATGCTGCTCTCAAGGCAGAATAATGCAGTTCTTTAAACTTTGAAACCAGACACCTAGAATACCCAAGGCAAACCCCTACGGATAAGAATATCAGGGAGTTGCATTAGACGCTGCCAGTACCAGAATAATCTCCCTTTTCTGACACACAGACATAAAAAGGGGTATTTGGACACGTGGTATGCAAGGAGGAGAAACAAAGAACCACGGGGGAAACCCGATCAACCTATTCAGTTGAGAACCAAATACCTATTTATGAACATGAAGCAGTGAAGAGGACACACAGTATAGTGCTACTGGACTTCAATCAACATTACTCAAATGTTAAAA
>NW_010147398.1:7586-19714 GCF_000699245.1 Pterocles gutturalis | reverse complement strand
TTCCCCCCCCCCCCCCACCCCCCCACACACACTATACAGTGGGCAAGCTATAGTATCTCTTCCTATGGAAACACACCTACATGTTGTAATAGTAGAGAGGTCCATTTAACAAAAATATTACCACTCCCTATCGTCTTTCTTTAAGTGCATGTGCATTGTTAGTACAGATACACATACATACTCTGAAAATAAATATAGTGTGTATCTGATTAAGAACTATCTTCCATCATATTCCTTTTACAGGACAAACCAGAGCTTGCTCTTAGGGAACATTATGAACATTTGTTTATCTAATATTTTGTGAGCTCTTAATTGATCACTTAACAAATGGGAAAAATTACAAAGGTCTTCAGGCCTTTTGACCTTTTGTACCTTTCAGTATTTTGTAGTAATGGGAAGACAAAAACTTTTCCTAAGCTGTTTCAATAGCTACTTATCTTCACCTTAAACAAGTTAAATAAGATAAAAATTGTTGTTATTTCTCTAAGTGTAACATAAGATCTTATTGTATCTTTGCCTGCTATATGGGACAACCTTCTGTTACCAGACAGGTACACAGACACTGAACAAATTGCTACCAAATCCTCCCATTTGATAGTGTTAATACACTAACAGCCATAACTTTTTCATTGTGAGATTTGGAATTATTTGATGGTCCTCCTCAACCTTCTGCAGTGTTTCTTATGTCACCCATCCTGCTGGGACTGTGGACCTACCAATTCAATTCCCTGTAGATCTTATTCAAGTACTTAACATCTCTACTTAGCTCTTTTAGCTGCAGCATCTCTTTCTGCTGTCCTATCCATCCATCCTAACGTTCCCTGAACAGCCAAATCCTTTTCAGAGTCACTGCTCTTCCCAGAATGTGCAGATGAACAGAAGCATGGGTTACGTTTGGCTAGACTGTTCACTGAGAAAACTGTTGCTCATGTCCTTTATTTATTACTGCTCTTCCAGTCTGCATGTTATCAGGGAACTCTGTAATACTATTTCATGTTTTCTTCCAGATCATAACCAAAAATACCGCAAATTACTTTATCTGTCTACATTTTATAAATGTCTGAGCTTGGCTCAATGCTCTGAGAGAACTCAGTCCGCAGTGTTCAACTGAAAAAAGTGTATTTTGGGGGGTTTTTTGAGTAGTCACCTTCCTCCACAGGGAGAGAAAACAAAAAGAAATGAGAACTATGCAGATATTCCCAGCGTATTAACCTAGGCACAAAACTTAGGTCACCTTAGGAAGGTGCTTCTTTCTCTCAGCCAACTATTAAAAGACTACTCTCGCAATCCAGCCATCGGAATTACAAGATGTGGGTACTTGCTATTTGCCCCTTCTCAAATGTACCACGTCCTCCGATGGTGTACGCTCTCACAGCAGTACACACTTAAGCTTTCAAGAGCTTTGCTGAGTTACAACACATAAATCCTGGCCTTTAAGACCTTTACGTAAAATTTTCATAAAATTGTAGATTCTTACAATGTCTTAAGTGACATATCTGAAAACAACCATACCCACACCTTTGTCTACGGTGCTTGTAACCCCACTTGGCCTCTTATACTAATAACTGAGATACATACCTAATCTACGCACCAGGTAATTCTTTAAAATCTAAAAACAATAGCCATGGATTTCCAATAGTTCTTCTGATTTATCTGTTGAAGAAGCTATTTTCTCAACAGAAAAAGAATGAAAATGCCACTTTTTTTTGAGCTTGAATTTGGATTTACAGCAAAGAAATGTTGAAATTGCAGATTATGAATTAACTGCATGCTGAAATGAGCAGTATATCTATTTTTAAGGGTCCCAAGCTTTTAAGTTTGAAGTGAGGTTTTTTTTTTTAATAGTGACATCATAGGAAAGTTGAAAACGCATATTAATAAAAATAATTAAGAAAATACGAGAGTAAAATTATTAATGGTGATCTGAATGCTTGAGGAGCTCTAACATTGAGGTCTATTAGCATTTCTTGAAAGTTCATGGCAACAACTTCCTTGCAACTGCTTCTTATTATCTCCAGTTTATGATTACCTACATTAATCAGTGGTGCCAGAATAGAATCCATGTTCCGCTTACTCAACCACCTCTTTTTGAGCTTTTTTAGGTGATCTAAGCTATGACCTTCTCCCCCACCAGAAGAGATGGCACAGCCAGAGAGTGCTCTAATAGAAATAAAAGTAAAACCACATTCACAGAAAGCAAGAGACAAAACTATAAGCTTATTGAGCTGAATGAGCTCCTTGAAGGGACACAATGAAAGAACAACCCTCCCTCAAATCAAACCATGGAAAATAATGGATTGAAAAAAAAGAGAAATGACCAGATCCTCAGGTAGTGTAAATCCCTGCAACTCTACCATCTTCAGCAGAGTCTGCTGATTCTCACTAGTTGAGGAGAGGCCTAGAGATTTTAATTTTACTTTGTTGGGTACTAATTATTGCCAATGTGATCAATAATTATTAACTTCCTTGTTGCCACTGATCTTTATGTAATTTTTTTTTTCTGCTCCATATTTTTGATCACCTTCCTCTCATCCAGGCAATATTTGTAGTCAATTTTTAAATCCACGTTTTAAGAATGCGAAAATAAGAATTAAATTGTATATGCTAACTGCTGTAGTGATCATTATGTACTGCTTTAGCAAGGAGATAGATTAGGCACATACCCATTCGAAACAGTAAATGAAAATGTGTTCCTGTATATTTCTGATAGGTAAATGCTCGATGACTCTTCAACTAGGGCCCTTAGAAATGACATATTTCCTCCAAAAAAAGGAGGTTATGTCTATTCTAATATAGTTTTAAGTGTAACGGCACATTTCGAGGCATGCTGAGCTGTACAGCCAATGGCAACCTTACGGAGATACACCTTATTAGCTTTGCCAGAACGCTAATAAATCTCCAGCCTGGAAGGTACTCCCTGGGGAGGCCTGGCTCCTTACCTTTGACATGGGGGATGAAGTGGTGTCGGAAGGGGGAGTTGGGGCGGGAGTCATGGTGAGCGGAGCTGAGACTGCTAGTGCGCAGGTATGACAACCGCTGCACAGCAGTAGAGAGCAGCTCTGCAGCAGCAGGGAATCGGGGGGCAGAACAAAATGAAAACAAAGAAAAACAATAAGAGAAAGGCAGGGAAGGAGGCTTCAAAGGAAGAAAAGAAAAAGGCATTGAACAATTAGGATTCTGAAAAGAAGGAAGGAGAAAAAAAAAGGTTAAAGACGTACCGAAGGGTTCATAAATGTTAGACAAAATTACAGGAAGTATTAAGAGAGGCTCAGATTTGAACTGCATTGCTAATTTGGCATAACATATTGGCTTAATGAGCTTCTGATCTATGCCTTGTTACCAAAAAGTAGCCTGCTATCAGCATGCAAACATGACAAACATCGACGCTCAATTAGTTAAGAAAGCGGCTGTTTTGAAAAGTGCCTGACCAAAAAATGTCAGTCAAGAGGCATGCAAGCTGTTTTCTATTGTTTCAAGACATTCCAAAAATGCTGCCAACACCAGCTAGGGCACTGGGGGAGGAAAAGGCTGCAAACTTTTTGAAAACTTGTAGCACTCAAATTTTTGAAGAACCTTATGCTGACAACGTCAACACAGTGGTTCACTTCTCTCTCGAGGGCTAGCGGAGCGCCAAGGAGAAGTTATGTGGGGCCACCGGGTTTACTCAGAGAGAAATTATTCTTGCAGATAACATGATGATAAGAAGTACCATTAGGAGAAAAATGGTAAATAGACATGTGCTATTACTCAACATGAATAATTACAGTAGGAAAATTATAAAGTAGCATTAACACCCCAAAGCAGGGTAGCAAAGATCAAAATCATAAATGCTACAGAATTATTTCTGTGTCATATGAGAAACAGAAACAGGTGAGCCAAGGATGAGATCATCTGAACAAAGATAAGTTTGAACAAATATCTTCTCAGAAAATCCCTCAGGCTGCAAACTTTTGAAGATTTTATGTTTGGATCAAAACTCTGTCTTGAGCCCATCCACCCATTGCAAGAGTTACATAAACAGAGACTGCTTCTGGGGAAGATCTTTGAACACAGACAGCAAAACTCAATCACAGTGAAATCTGGAATAGGGCTTGGATTTGCTCATATCCCCGACAGAACTGATATAAATGGAAAAATCCCCTCAGAATTGCCAGAACCAAGAGACAATAGTTTGCAGCTTTTTCACACTTTTAAGTCTCTTTCAGTTTCAGTTGTAACGTCATCTTAAAACACAGTCATGTTGTCAGGACTAAGTATCAGACACAATTTGCTTCTGTCCCACCTCCCTTGGGTCCTTTAAATAAGGCATTCACTGACAGACACAATTAGCTGCTTTCAGCACACCCCCACTAGGAAATGGCTACAGCATTCAAGTTCCACAGTGGTGGCTCTATTATAAATCTTTAATTTTAAAAATGCAGCTCCTATTGCATATGGGCTTTTGGCATCCCAACTGTTCAGCTGTAATCACCAAGGAAGATAGAACTGCATGACTGTATCACAATTTAAAAACACACCACAAAGATGTAATTCATTGCCACAAACAATAAAATCAGTCTTGAAAAGTATTCAATGAATGGCATTTAGAGATATATTTTTTTGCAATTTGGGTGTGGATGAACAGTTAATTTTCATATCTTGCTTTTATATACATGACCAGCAATTTTGAACACACTGGGAACCTGAATGACCTGTAAATTTTCTATATTGTACATCACAGCTACACCAGCAAATGAAGTTTGTGTTTTTCAAATGTTCCCAGGCAATTGCCTATTGCTTTAATTAAGAAATCTATCTTGCAAACCATGAGTCTATGTTTTAAAAAATGAATATCAATTTGGAATATCTGGGGGTTTTGCTACTGAATCTGAGATTCCATGGCCGCACCAGGTTTTAAATGAATTACTTTTCAGGAGGAAGGAATCCTACATTACTGTTTTCTGTACAGTCAAGCCATAACTTCTGTTTCTAATATGTGATACTTTTCTCAAATTCCAGAATGAAGTTTTTGATTCACTGCTGCAAATTTTTGCTTGCTTTCACAAACATATAAAGATTTAAAAAATAATTAATCAAAAACAAAACCAGAAAATCCATATTTATAATGTAAGAAACACTCATCAGCCTAGTGCAAAAGACTGCATCAATCAAGAACAAAAAAAAAAAAAAAAAGGCAGAAAAGGAGATATTAAAATACACAACACTTTTTAATGCTCAGTTTTCACTGCTAAGAGAAACAAGTGCTTTGCTGCACCACTAAGTGACTTAATAAACAAAAACCAGTTTTACATATACTTCTAATGCAGTTGCCCTTACCGGGTCTGTGGAAATGCTGAGGGGAACGTGACATGGTGGGTGTGTAGCTATGACGACTGTACACTGGAGAATTAATGGAGCCCTGACTAGTAGACCTGTGAATCATGCGATCCCGAACATCTTGATAACCCTGCAGAATAGAAGCATTCACTAATAAATGTAAATGCACATCACACATTTTTAGAAGCACTTAACTTTCATGGACTTGAAGACATCAGCAGAAGCTACTGAAATAACAATATCCCTTCAGCTTTCAACCTACTTCATTATTACTGTTCTCTAATGATCTGTTCCAAAGATTCCAATCCATTTTTATAGTCTGTGTCAGAGTTCAGTCTCAGAAGGTTCCCACTCCACCTGTAATTTCTATTAAATTCTATATAATCCTAGATTTGCCAATATTCCTGTGACTCCATAAGGGAAGCTGCATTCAGAGTATATCTGTCCTGCAGCGTACTGCACAAGACACATGAGCTAGCCTTCAGCTAGCTAACCTGGAGACCAGCAAGAATTCAAGAGCTGCAGCACAGTGCTCTCTGTGGCTTAATTTACCATATGTCTTAACTAGCTACATCTAAAGGTATTTAGTATCCCAATTAGATTCCCCTTGTATCTGAAAACATGACACATTCTTGTATAGCAAAATTCAACTTACTTAATTTCCTGGGAAAAAATATCCTGACAAATGACTTCCCAAATGTTTCATGTTACTGCGATGTTCAAATTATATCCCAGGGAAAAGCAAAACCAAACCACAGCTATGTTTCCTTCAAGACAAAACTGCAAATGTTTTAGTAGTAAACATGGCTTATTATTTAGATGCTTAAAGCCTCATTTTAGCTCATGTAAATCATCCAGCTCCTAAGATCTGAGTCTGTCTGTGCCACAGGATGAATGTACAAGAAGTGACCTCTGCTGGAGAGATGACTCTGCTTTACAGACAACAAATGGGTAGGAGGGGTAACTTCTTTTTTTGTACAATCTGTTAATGTAACAATGTTTTCTTTTTAGAGTTAATTATTGTTAAATTTCAATATTCAGATAAGCTGTGTCTATGTGGCAAACAGAGATGGATCAGACTGATAACAAACCCAACACCTGCATTTGCTGAAGTAATTCTAATCACAGTAAGATACAGTCCTCAAAGGTTCCACCAAACTTACTTCTGCAGAAGGGGTTGGTGATAACGTTCTTGGAGACTGCAAAGACATAAAAATAAGGTTACTGAAACATCATTGCATGTACTGGGCCAAAAAATGGTAATCTAAACATTGCTGCAGATACATGGATATATGGCGACATAAAATGGCAATGCAGAAATTACTAAGGCCATCATTGCAGCACTGGAACTTGCTTTTTCCTCATTGCTCAGGAACTCATCCATAAATCATTGAAGCAATTAAAGCTTCTGGGAAAATCTTTATAAGTGTGATTAATTCAGTCAAATATCATGCACATCATCTCTCAGCCATCTAACCATTGTGGTAATTAAAACATAGCTGTAAAGATCAAAATCAGAAAGGGTTATTAATTTTATAAGCATGCCTGTTAAGAAGAAATCTTTAAAGTGGAAATCAAAAGTAAATAATCTCAACTCAGAGCTTTGCGTTGCATCAGAAATACAGAATAACTTCCAGGATGAAGCATGAATTTCCTCCATCACACATACTCCGGCAAAAACGTGCTTCTCCCCAAGGCCTTATATTTCATACCCATGCAAAAGAGTACGTAGCTGTCATCAACATTTCTTTGATATGATCTCCTTTAAATCTCTGTGTTCTTCCATGGTTACGTAAGAACAGACAGGAATTTTGTACAAGAGTGTATACTGAAAGAACTGTGCAAAGGCCAGTGGGCAGAAATATGCACATTATGAAAAGTTTGTATTACAGACACAGGGAAACTGAGGCAAGAAATACTTTTAGAAATTAAGCATAAAATTATGCATGCATTGATGGTACAAACAAGAATAAAGGCTATATATAATTACCAGTTATGTACCCTTTAATTGCAAGACAGTTTGAAGCTGGGAGATCAGGATTTAATTATTTTCTTTATGGACAGAATTGCAATATTATTTAATTGCCATACTAAACTGGGCAAGAGATTATGGTTTGAAATAAGAGCACAATTATTATAGAATGATACAGCTATTAAGATAATGTCTCAGAAGCAAAACTTCTGACTCTGGTCTAACTATTACAACAATGTACAACAGCAATAGTGTAAAATGTGTGCAGAATTTCTGGTAATAAATATCCAGCTATACATTTTGCTTTGAGAGATCACTAAATCACATAGAACTGGTGACACCATGAACACAAAATACCCAAACAAAGGAGTGACTTTTTTTATCTGGGTACAGAACATCTCCTTTTCAGCAAGTTTCATAAAACTTTTTAAAGACCACTTTCATCACTTTCCGTCAAAATCTGGAATGTCTTTAACATTCTTGTTTTCCTAATCATTATAACTGCCCGAGTTCTAGACAGCAAACCACCATTTCATTATAGATCTAACAGCAGCCATAAAAACCTTGCTCCACATGAAATATATCGCACACAGTACTTTGTAGCATAACTTTCCACAAAAACAACTGACAGCTAATCTAAAACTTTCAATATGAATAAAAACCACACATGTTGTGATGTCTGTTTCCACATTTTTCTGTTAGTAATTTAGGTGTTACTGTAAATAAACCAATTTCCATAACCTGCTGTGGTTGCCTAGGTGCTAGGGTAACAACTACTGTAAAAGGCAGTCGTAGTAATGAAAGACTGGGAAGGCATCCCAGAAAGTAACGTGCTGAATTCATGACCAACCTTTCACGTATTTTTACTCCATCACTATCTGACATCATCCAGTTGCTTTTTGGAAATGGAATCACACTCTGCAGCCAGCTTACAGTTTTATCATGTACAGGAAGACTGCCATATCTCAGCTCCGAGTCTGCCAAGGAGTGCTTGGTTCTTCAGGGTTTATGAGGTCTTTTAAAATCTTTAAAATTTCCGTCTGTCACGGAAATCTGCACTAGTCAGTTTGAAATACGCTGTGCAGTCAAGTGGGAAGAAACAGCTCAGTTCCAGAATGGTGGAAATACAGAGTATCGACTTCAGATTAAAAAAAAAAAAAAAAAAAAAGTCTGGGTAGTGAGCCTGTTCTGACCAAATTTAGAGTACAACTTCCAGCATTGCAACAATGCTCAATGCTCTATCACCTTGGTATCTAAAGGGCTGCTCTAATACCTAAAGTCATACAGGTCATTTTACAGGTGTCATTTTATAACCCAAGTTCCAGCATTTTGCACTGACCTCCTTTTAACTCTCTTTTTATTGAACTACCAAGCAGGATACCTGCTCCATCTTGAAGCATCTGTCAGATTAGAAGAAAAACTTTTCTCATTTTATGACAGCTTGTTCACTGAAAGCTGTTACAGGCAGTTGTCAATGCTTTCAACAGAATACTAGAAATAAAGGACATGCAGGTAAAATACTGCTTTTCTCAATACTTATGGAGCAAAAAGAGCTGAGAAAAGATGATTTCAGTGCTTATCAGGTTGCTGCTAGCAGGGCAGAAGATACAGGACATGAAGAACCTGAGTAACTGACAGTCTCTGGAAATGTTATCACTACATTAAGGGTCAGCCTCAGTAGCAGAAAATTTATTTACAGATCTCATTTCATATCTCTTCACCTCTTTTATGTTAGAATCTAAACCACCTCTTCCAGATCTCTCTTTCTGTTCTGCATTAACTGCTGGAGGGTCTGTAACTAAAATGCCTGGTCCCACTAGATGGTGCTATGTGAAAACATTCTTCATCACAGACTTCCAGAAAAACAAGACTGGGATTTATCTGAACAAGAGAGAGTATGCACGAGAAACTTTTCAAAGCATTTCCCTTCCACTGAAATAAAGAAGAAAGTCTCATGCTGTGTTTTCTCACTTTCAAAAGTATATAATTTTCTTGTAGCCCATTCTCTGTAATTAAGTTTGCCTCCACTACTGTATTAACATTTCCCATGTACATCCAGAAATCTTTCTTAGTGGAGTTTGGCAATTTTTTTTTTCTTTAAATCATGGTGGAGAGCATTTCTACTATAAAAGCTTAAACTCAGGGTCCCTTTTTATTTAACACCACCACACACACAAACTTTGCAAAGAGAATGCAGGTTAAATCACTTAAAGTCTGCAAATCACTGCCATGACTAAACACGTCACCTCCTTTGCTTTTTAAAGATGACGGTGATGTACCAAGGTTGAGGTGTCACTTGATTACCACAACACAAACACAAGAGTAAGAGATCACTCCACCGTGATGGGCTTGTGTTCTCATTACAGCAAGGGAAGGGAAGAGAAACAGGTACAAAGAGGTGAGGTAACTTGCCCAAGGTGACAGAAGTCAACATTAGCTTTGAGTGGAAAACCCAGATCGTCTGAAAAGGAGGTGAGAGCCCTTCTGCTTCCAGAACAAAGTTCTGTAGTCACTAGAAATTAATTGGATTTAGTGTTGATGAAAATATGGGGTAAGAAAACCCCAAAGGCTTTGTTTATCCCCAGAACAAGTGTAACACCAGACAGTTTCCATGGTAGTGCTTTATCAGCTTCCAACACACTGCTTTGTCAGTGAGAAGCTTCCCCCTAAGCATTAGCAAATATTTCACCTTCTCTGGGTGAGATTAGTCCCTCCTCTGTGGCTAAACAAGAGACTTGCATTTGTAGAGGGTTTTGTAGAATGAGTCTGGCCCGTTGCAACTGGTCAGAGTTCACCAATGCATCTCTCACAGTGGTTTTGAACCAGATGTCAGCTGGATTCATGACCAACACAAATCTGAGGAGGGAGATTCTGTAGTATTCTGTCCTGTTAATCTCCTATCTTATTCCTGAGCTGAAGAGTCTCCTGAATTTCCAACTCATGTTACAATTTAAAAGAATAACCCTATAAATCATTAAAGAACAAAGTAGGAAAACCAAGACAGCTCTAACCTGTTGCTAAGAGAGCAGATTATCAGTCACTGACGGGCATCTCCAGACCACTGATGCCTGAACGATTTCCTGTACTTTGTTTCCACAGCTCATCTTCATACTCAGTTCAGCTACAGTCAGTAAAATCCCTGAGATTGCAAGGAAGTAAATCCATTTCCATGCCCATTTAAATTTGCATTCTGCAAGTCTGATTTACAGTCAGATGACATTACATGACAAAACCTGCTTCATGATCTGCATGGGAACAATGTAAATAGTAGCTGCTGCTATAGAAGTTCACCTGAGAAAACTGGGGGACTCTACAACCTGAAAGATATCTTTAAATACAAATTTAAGAGAATAAATTAGATGGTTTTTTTCTGTCCTTGCAAGATACAAGAATCCTTAGCAAACGTCATCAGTTTAAAATGTGAGGCAGCTATAATGCAACCAACCTGCTTTCCCAAGTGGAAGAGCACTTCATCCTGACCTAGTTCAGACTTCATCCAGTATGCCTGGCAAAGTGCTCTGGAAATACGATTCCCTTCAATACGTGCGAGAGAAAGCATCCCGCTCTTCTTAATCCTTTTACTGACACAGAACCTCATGGTATTCCTCGTATTCTGTTGTGAATATCGGTGCCATATAGCACAGTCAGCTTTTGCCTCATGTTCTGGAGTTTGCCATACCCAAAGACCAGGATATCCATGTGAAATATGAGAATGCATATACAGCAAGCCTGCAAGCCTCCCCCCTGCCATTCCTCTGCCAGTGGCTGGTGTTAATGTAGGTGTTTAATCGCGTGTTTAATTGTGCAGTTTCACATGAGGCACCATCATGATTGTTCCATTAAACCCAGATCAAACAGACAAAAAGCACTCTGAACAGCAGCAGCAACAATACCACAGAGTGTCAATTAGAAACTGTTTCAAAAGAGGAGAGAAGCGAAGCAGGCTTTGAACAAAGCGTATAGCAGAATGAGTTGCTTGTTGGTTCATTACCTCTCCAAGACTCTGTCTCTCCTGTCTGTCCTCGTAGGCGGAAGTGTAGAATGGCTCATAAGTAATTAGGTCTGGACGTTCAATGTCATAAATGGCCTTGACTTTGGGAATGGCTGCTAAATCCTTGTAATCAAGGATTTCATTGTCTACTTTTGCCTGAAGGTCAAAGACAGAACATAAATTAACTTACACAAATGCACTGGTAACTTCTGTTTTACAATTCATGATTTTTGTGTATTTGTTGTCACACTGTTACTATGGAGAACTCTTTTTGGCACTCTACATGTGAAGTGATTGCTTCTTGTTCTTCTCCAGTGGGCCTCCTCTGCAAAACCACACAGTGTTTTCTTGGTTTAGGAAAGAGAGAACCTGGCATATATAGATCTAATGCAAAAGTTCCTTAGCCCCAGCAGTGAGCTGGAAACTTCATCTCTGGAAATTACTCATTTTGTGGCCTCAGGCAAGTATTTCACCCTTCTGTTCTTGTTTTCCCATATGTAAAATGCGTGATAACATCAATATAGTTTGCAGATTACAGAGATTACGAGAGGCTTCCATGCAAAGACCACAGACAGAAAGGCAACTTATAACTGGGCACATGAGAGGAAATACAACTTATTACAAGGAAGTAAAAAGGCAAGCAGGACCATTTGTCAGGACTGGGTATTGAAACTCCCAACAGCAATTATATTGCACTCCTCACTCAACCTATATGACAGCTTCTGACTAAGGCATATGTTGCTTACTAACTGCACATGACATAGTACTAATATTGACTATTTTTTCCACTAAAACTGCAAGGATTTCTTAACAAGTTAAAAATGGAAGTAGGAAATCACTTCCAAAGAC